>NC_090654.1:86448864-86748864 GCF_040937935.1 Hyperolius riggenbachi
CCTGGACAAACACATACGCCAGGATTCTACTACTGGACTTCAGCTCTGCCTTTAACACCATCTGCCCCCGCATACTGCAGGACAATCTTTCAGAGCTAAATGTCCCTCCCATACTCCGTGGGTGGATCACAGACTTCCTGACTAACAGAACTCAAGTCATTAAGCTTGGGGAGGTCACCTCTCAGCCACGGACAACGAACACGGGGGCCCCACAAGGCTGCGTCCTGTCACCGATCCTGTTCTCTCTCTACACGAACAACTGCAGATCCAAGGAAAACTCTGTCAAGGTCATCAAATTTGCAGATGACACCACCATTGTTGGGCTAGTGACAAACAATGATGAGCAGGCCTACCGCCAGGAGGTTGACAGAGTTTGCCAGTGGTGCAGGGAGAACAGGCTGGTCCTCAACTCATCCAAAACTGTGGAGCTGATTGTGGATTTCAGGAAGCATGCCCCTCCCCCCCTCACCAATCTCTATCGATGGCACCGAGTTCGAGAGAGTAGCCAGCGTTCGCCTTCTGGGCACCACCATCTCCAAAGACCTGAGCTGGAAGGAAAACACAGCCTTGACCCAGAAGAAAGCACAGCAGAGGCTTTTCTTCCTCTGCCAACTGAAGAAGTTCGGCATGGCTCAAGAGCTACTGACATGCTTTTACACCGCCACCATCGAGTCCGTCCTCTGCTCCTCCATCCTAGTCTGGTACGCTGGCTCCTCCACCAGAGACAGATACAAACTTCAGAGGGTCATTAGGCAGACCTCTACCTTCGCTTGACCTCCTCCACAACTCCAGGCTACGCTCAAGAGCACGGAGGATTGCTGGCGACCCCTCTCACCCTGGCCAGCGGTTCTTCAGCAGACTTCCGTGAGGCCGTAGGTTTCGGGCCATCACCACCAAAACCTCTAGGCACAGGAACGCTTTCTTCCCCTCAGCTGTCACCCTCCTGAACTCATTAACTCGCTCTGAGCCCAGCACTGGAGCAACATTGTGTTCCAGAACTGCACTCTGTTCATGAACTAATTATGAATCTGGACTTCTGCTTTAGCCGTTTTTGACTTATGTGCTCTTCTTTTGTTTTATCTATGACTCTCTGTTTACTGTATGCCCTCTGCTATCTATAGTCCTATCCTTTATCCGTGAAATTGTACGTGCCAAATCCAATTCCGAGCACGACCCTGTCGTGCCTGGCGAATAAAAATTATTCTGATTCTGATCTTACTGCACGTGCCACCGAACCAGTTTCAACTTCCATGCTGGTGCTCGCCACTTCACCAGGGTCTACGGAAGTACTGGTTCTAGGTCCAGGAGATGTTGTGCTGCTGGTGCCTGCCCCACCATGAAATCTCAGACCAGCACGAACACCACTCTGCTGCCCTTGAGGCCGATCCTGCGCCACCTGCGGTCCAACAACATGGGGTGTGGTACACCTGGCTCTAGCCGGGACCTCAACCTCGTCATCACTATCAGTCAGTGAGCCACTGCTCAATTCAGGTTCAAACTCTGACCCGGAAGATTCGTCGAATGAGGCGTCCCAATCGTCCTCATCTGACTGGGCCATGTACCTGAGAACCTCATCATCGGAATACCCCTTTCTTGCCATGGTGGACTGCTAAATTTAGGGGGTATTCCTCTGAGACTACTTAGAAAAAAAGAGCACCTACCTAGCAAAAGGGAGTATTTGAGAGGTAGAAAGCTGTGGTCACTGAGTTTTGATAAAAAAAATCAAAACTGATGTTTACAGTGCCACAGCTATTGTACAGTGTTTTTTGCAGTGATCAGAAAAAAAAAATTCTGTCACTGCGGTGGGGCGGGCTGAACGCAAGTGCAGGCGAACGATCAGGCCTGATCGGGCAAACACTGCGTTTTTTTGTGGATCCTAGTGACCCTAATAGATCTGACTGTGATCAGTAATGATCACTTACAGATACTATATAGTACCAATGTTGATTAGCGACAGTGACTGTGTAATTAGTAATTAGTGACTGTGGTGCAGTGGGCTGAGCACTAACTGACCCTTATAAAGGGGCCTAGCTAACTGGCCTAACTGCTAACACTAGTGATACTAAAAAAGTGACAGTTTTCACTGATCACTGTTTTTAGATCACTAGGATAGTGACAGGGGGGTGGTGGCGAGTGGGGAATCAGAGGCAATCAGAAACAATCACAGGACAATCAAAGGCAATCACAGGGCAATCGCAGGCCAATCACAGGGCACTCAATTCACGGGACAATCAAAGCCAATCACGGGACAATCAAAGCCAATCACGGGACAATCACAGGGCAATCAAAGCCAATCACGGCACAATCAAAGCCAATCACGGGACAACCAAAGCCAATCACAGGCCAATCAAAGCCAATCACAGGCCAATCACAGGGCAATCAAACCAATCACGGCACAATCAAAGCCGATCACGGGACAATCAAAGCCGATCACGGGACAATCAAAGCCGATCATGGGACAATCAAAGCCAATCACAGGCCAATCAAAGCCAATCACAGGCCAATCAAAGACCAATCACAGGGCTATCAAAGCCAATCACGGGACAATCAAAGCCAATCACGGGACAATCAAATACAATTACAGCACAATCAAATTAAATGTCAGCACAATGAAATTGAATGTCAGCACAATCAAATACAATTACAGCACAATCAAATACAATGCACTGGGAAGGTGATTGGAGGGGGAAGGGGGGGGTCTGAGGGCGATCTGAGGGTGTGGGGGGTTGACTAGGTGCCCGCACGGGGCAGACAGGGTCCTGATCTGGTGGGTGGCAGACACAGGGGGTGACGATAGGAGATCAGTAAGGGATTACAGGGGAGAATAGATGTAAACAATGCACTGGGTAGGTTATCAGGAGGGGGGGTCTGAGGGCAATCTGAGGGTCTGGGTGGGTGATCAGGTGCCCCCAAGGAACAGTTTAGGGTCTGCTCTGATGGGTGGTGGTGACAAGGAGTGATAGGCAAGTGATAGACAGGTGATCAGTGGGTAAGGCAGCTGTATACAAACGTATACAGTATACAGGGGGGTGGGGGGGGGTCTGGGTGGGATCTGAGGGTAGGGGGGGTGATCAGAGGACCCTAGGGGGCAGTTAGGGACCTAGTCTATGGGGTAGCGTTGACAGTTAGTGACAGGGAGTGATTGATGGGTTTTTTTGTGGGTGCTTGGGTGCAAACTGTGGTGTGCTGGGGTGGTCAGGGGGGGTTCTGAGGGCTGGGGTGGGCGATCGGGTGGTCTGTGTGGGGCAAAGAGTGTTTGTGTGCACTTATCTGCAGGCTGCCTGTCCTCTCTGATGGTCCGGCGGCGATGTGACCATCAGAGGAGGAGGCAGCCAGTATAATACACTTTGTTACAATAACAAAATGTATTATACACTCTGATTGGCCGGAACGCGCAAGTTTGAAACCCGCCGGCGCTGCTGATTGGCCGGCGGGTTTCCGAGTAGGGTGGGCGGAGCCTATTACCGGCGGCGATCGCGTCATTAATGACGCGATCGCCGCACAGCCACCTCTGATGCCGCCCCCGCCGATGGGCGTATTGCGGTCGTTTGGGCCCGGACTTTGCCGCCGTCCATCGGCTGGGGGCGGTCCTCAAGTGGTTAAATATATCATATAGGAGACACACAGTGATATTTGAGAAGTGAAATGAAGTTTATTGGATTTACTGTATTGAAAGTGCGCAATAATTGTTTAAACAAAATTAGGCAGGTGCATAAATTTGAAATGAAATCAATATTTAGTAGATCATCCTTTTGCAGACATTACAGCCTCTAAACGCTTCCTGTAGGTTCCAATGAGAGTCTGGATTCTGCTTGAAGGTATTTTGGACCATTCCTCTTTACAAAACATCTCTAGTTCATTCAGGTTTGATTGCTTCCAAGCATGGACAGCTCTCTTTAACTCACACCACAGATTTTCAATTATATTCATGTCTGGGGATTGAGATGGACATTCCAGAACATTGTACTTGTTCCTCTGCTTGAATGCCTTAGTGGGTTTTGATCAGTGTTTAGGGTCGTTGTCTTGTTAAAAGATCCAGCCCCGGTGCAGCTTCAGCTTTGTCACTGATTCCTGGACATTGGTCTCCAGAATCTGCTGATACTGAGTGGAATCCATGCGTCCCTCAACTTTGACAAGATTCGCAGGCGCAGTACAGAATTGATGACATCGGCAGGACCACGTGACCCGCGCCATGGAGCGCAGAAGACGCTGACCCGGAAGCCGACCTGGCGAGGTCAGCTTCTACAGCGGAGAAGACCGGGAGCCTCCGGAGCTGCGGCGAGGGCACAGGACGGCTGCCACAGGCTGGAGGAAGCCCCAGGTAAGTGGATCTTTTTTTTTTCATTCCTTGGATGTTTCCTTTAAATAAATCATTTTAAAGCACATGCTTAGTAGCCCAGACACAACCTTCTGCACCATGGGCTGTTTGTCAGTATGTACTATACGCTGCAATAATCTCAAAGATATTCAGTCTGTGCCCGCCCCTTTTCAGTCTGAACAGCAGTATGATGCAATCCAAGCAGTGCAATCTCACCCACAGTGCTTAAAACTGATTCGCAAGGCAAGGCAGAGTGCTTTGCTGACCATCTGTGCTGCATTTATTTTTTATTTTTTTTAATTATCCCATTAACAATCATGATCTCAGCTATTTTGCCGCAATTTTAATACAAGTCAATAGGAGCATTAAAAAACAAACGAAAAAAAAAAAAAACAGAAGCAGCACTGATGGTCAGCAAAACTCTCTGTAGTGTGTCTTAGGCCTTTGTCATACAGAGGCGCTTGGCCCAGCTACAGACCTGCACTGAATGCTAGCGATTGCTGAATCGCAATTACCGGCGATTCCCCGACGTTCGCGGCCGCGATTTTGCTATGCTATGCACTGCATAGCAAAATCGCGGCAAATATCGCTCCGCCGCGCGTTCGCGTTCCCGGCAAAAACGAATCGCGGTAGTGGAAATGACCTACCGCGATTCCTATGTTAAAAAGCAAACCGTAGCGATTGTAAAATCGCTAGCGGTTTGCGTTTTTGCGATTCAGCCAGCGCAAACAAGGGGGTTGTAAAATCCAAAAATTAAATAATGCCTAAAAATAGTATCTCAAATATATATATATATATATATATATATATATATATATATATATATATATCCCTTTTTTTCTACAATAGACTCCTATATGTACCCTATTTTAACTGTGCAGTGCCAACGGGATTGTGGGAAGTTTTTTTTTTTTTTTTTTGCTACAGTAACAGATTTATCTCAGATTGCAAATAACAGAAACTTCCCATTTTAGATAGGATAAGGACACTATGACCAGGAGGTAATTGAATCCCCCCTCCCTTTAAATAGTTTACACAGTAATATAAGCCTGTTATCTAGGCAATGTCTGCTGGGACAGTAATCTGTAAAATAAGCAGTAAATTAAGACTGTGCTAGGTTAAGGGAAAAAAAAAGTTATCTTCTTTTTTTCATATCACATTTCTCTTAAATCTGACAATGCACACTAAAAACAACAGGATAGGTAAGCTAAATAATTTCTTATTGGATGATTTATTTTAATTGTTTAAGTTATTATGGAGTTTCATCCCACCCTAACCTCTTGCCGACCGCTCTACGCTAATTGGCGGGAACACAGCGGCAGCCCCAGGACCGCTCAACGCCAATTGTCGTGAAGTCCTGTAGCGGGGTTTTGCTGGGGATCGCCCGCACGCGCGCATCCCCACTTGAATAACAGACCTCTGCTCCGTCATCAGAAAGCTCTGTTGGTGGGCAGAAAGGGGGGGGGGCACGCTATCACTTGTGTGCTGAGTTGTACGGCCCTATAGCGAGCCATTAAAGCTGCATTGGCCTGAAGTGTAAAAAATAGCCTGGTCACTAGGGGGTGTAAGCCTATGGTCCTTAAAGAGACACTGAAGTAAAAAAATTATTATGATATTATGAATTGGTTGTGTACTATGAATAATTACTAGAAGATTAGCAGCAAAAAAAAATGTTCTCATATTTTTATTTTCAGGTATATAGTGTTTTTTCTAAAATTGCATCATTCTATAATATGTGCAGATCACACAACACTCAGCATTCAAAATGATTCTTTCAGGCTGCTTACACACCAAGACGTTACAGGCGCACGTTAGTGCGCCTGTAACGCTCCCCCAACGCACAGCAATGTAACACAAGTGGGCTGTTCACACAGCCCACGTTGCGTTACATGTAACGCTGCACGTTCGGTGCAAAGTGCAGCATGCTACGGCGTTGGAGCGGCTATAGCCGCGTTAGACTGTTTGCACATGCGCAGTGGGGGGCGGAGAGGAGGCGGGGAGAGCCAGCTACAGTAGCCGCGCACATGGCTACTTAATATTCACTGCACTGGCGGTAGCTGATTGGCCGGCGGGACCACGTGATGCGGAGTGTCTCGCTCCGCATCACGTGGTCCCGCTGGCCAATCAGCGCCACTCTGGGAGACATTATAGGAATCGAGCCGCCGAACGCGGCTCACTCTACCGTCGGCTTTTGCAGCACCATACGTTGTGTTAGGTGCACGTTATGCGACCTTAACGTGGCACCTAACACAACGTCTTGGTGTGCAAGAAGCCTCAGAGCAGTCTGTGAACTAATGACCTCTCCTCTGGCAGAGAAAAATACATTTGTTCACTAACAGTTGAGATAATAAAAGTCAGAAGACAGCCCTCTCCACGACTTTGAAAGTCGTAGAGCTTAATGTCTTTTTTTGCATAGAGATAACAACTGGAGTTTCTTAACTCTTCCTGTACTGGAAACAATTAGACTGATGTATCTGATCTTAATGTTTTACTTCTTAGCTGTACTACACATACAAAGCATAATATCATCATTTTTTTTTCGCTTCAGTGTCTCTTTAAGTGGTTAATACATTTAGACCGGGTTTGCTGGATCACTTTGGTCTACCATTTCCCTCCAGGAAGCACGGTGGCGTAGTGGTTAGCGCTCTCGCCTTGCAGCATTGGGTCTCTGGTTGGAATCTCAGCCAGGGCACTATCTGCATGGGTTTTGTCTATTCTCCCTGTGTCTGTGTGGGTTTCCTCCCACATCCCAAAACGTACAGATAACTGGCATCCCCCTAAATTGGCCCTAGACTATAATACATGCACTACACAATATACACATAGACATATGACTATGGTAGGGATTAGACTGTGAGCCCTTCTGAGGGACAGTTAGTGACAGGACAATATACTCTGTACAGCTCTGCGTAATATGTCAGCGCTATATAAATACTTAATTAAATAAATAGTCTTTTCTGATGCTGAAATCCCTTTACATTATGTAAGGATGAATTATGAACAATGGTTTATTAGAAAAGATTGGGGTGGTGTGTGTGTGTATATATATGGGAAAGGGGTTAGTGAATAGCAAAAGCATCCAGGGTGCAGGGCAATATGACCAGTAGAAGAGATCCATATACTGCACAGAGTTCAGAGTTTAACACCTACAAGCTGGAAGTGGGAACACCACAAGAATCTTAGGGCCTGATTCACAAAGCGGTGCAAACTGTTTAGCACGTGTGTGCTAAACAGTTAGCACGTGGAGTGCCGTTCGCTGACTTTTGCGCGCAAAGTGCTGCGATTCGCGCGATCACAGATTTTTGCGCGCGCAATTTGCGGGACTCGCGACACTTTACGTGCAAAAGTCAGCGAACGGCACTTCACGTGCTAACTGTTTAGCACACCCGTGCTAAACAGTTTGCACCGCTTTGTGAATCAGGCCCATAGTGTATCAGGACCAGTAAAATAGCCAGTATTGCACATGAAAAAGAATACTTGCTTCTCAGGATACCTCCTATATATCTTACTTTTTAACTTTGAGTCCCAGTCTCTTGTTGTGTTTCGCAGGAGTCACTAATCTGGAGACAATCATGAAGAATGTCAAGGCGGCCATAAATGGAGCAGTCACATTGTACAGCCTGGGGTTTGGCTCAGACGTGGACTACAGCTTTTTGGAGAAAATGTCTTTGGAAAACGGTGGGCTGGCCAGGCGGATCTATGAGGACTCTGACTCTGCCTTACAGCTACAGGTAGTGATAATGTTAAGCTAATGCCTATCAATCAGATAATACATCATCTGCAGAGAGAAACATTTCTGTACTTGCTGAGCTGAGCTGCAGGGAGTCTGCAAGATTCTCACCACTAAGGGAGAGAATAAACCCTTTAGTGATCACTCCAGCATCCATTAGTTACTGAAAGATCCATTTTGGATAGCAATAACCTTTAGGCTACGTTCACATTACGAAACGCGGACGGCCGTGCGTTCGGAACGCAACGTGTACGAACGTACGCCATCCGTGTTTGTATGCGTTGGGTGGTTGATTCCATTCACTGAACTGAATGGGTCAGCCGTACGTTTAGGCAAAAAATGCATGCAGCATGCGTTCCCGGACCGCACTGGTCCGGAACACATGCAGTGTGAACATCAGACAGTGCAGTCTATGCACTTTCTGATGTCCTGTGTGTCGGCCTCCTGCAAGTGTTCCCGAAACGCGGATGGAAACGCCTCTTTCACAGTGCAATGTTAAAGTGGCACGTTAGAAAATGTTTTAACTTGGACTAACGAACAGCAATACTAAGTCTGTGCAACATTCACAGTGCACACATTGCGTTGTGTGTAACGTGTAGCAATATTTAGAAAGTGCTGCATGCTGTGCGTTTAGCAATAAATCTGCTGCGTTGTGTGTGTTGCACATGCTCAGTAATGTTTTTGGTTTTTATGTAATGCATGTGCCGTTTTCGTTCCATCACTGTGCAACGAACACGGCGCAGCAAACGCAGGGCTAAAGAATGTACTATAACGTGCGTAATATGTTGGCGCATTATAAATACAATAAATAAATAAATAAAATACCGTCCAAGTTATGGTCTTTCAATGCGTTGTATTAGGGGCACATTATGCGACCTTAACGTCACATCAAACGCAACGTCCCACTGTGAAAGAGGCCTTAAAGGGAGCCTTAAGTGAGAGTAATATGGAGGTTGCCATCTTCATTCTCTTATAAATGGTACCAGTTGTCTGGCTGTCATGCTAAGCTTTAGGCTTCTTTCATACTATACACAATGCCTTGCGCTTCCTGAAAATAGGATTTCAACAGTGTTTTAAGTGTACCAGAGCTGTAATAAATGCTAGAATCAATACAAACCCGAGGCAGAGGATCAGCAGGATAGCCAGGCAACTGGTATTGCTTAAAAGGAAATCAATATGACAGCCTCCATATCCCTCTCACTACAGTTCTCCTTTAACCACTTGCCGACCGCGCACTCATACCGCGCGTCGGCAAAGTGGCAGCTGCAGGACCAGCGAAGCAGTTCTGCGTCGCCGGCTGCAGGCTAATTAATCAGGAAGCAGCCGCTCGCGCGAGCGGCTGCTTCCTGTCAATTCACGGCGGGGGGCTCCGTGAATAGCCTGCGGGCCGCCGATCGCGGCTCGCAGGCTAAATGTAAACACAAGCGGAAATAATCCGCTTTGTTTACATTGTACGGCGCTGCTGCGCAGCAGCACCGTAAGGCAGATCGGCGATCCCCGGCCAATCAGCGGCCGGGGATCGCCGCCATGTGACAGGGGACGTCCTGTCACAGGCTGCACAGGACGGATAGCGTCCTGTGCAGCCCTGATCACCTGGGGGCCAGGTAGGAGAGGGGGAAGCGGAATTTAACCGCGGAGGGGGGCTTTGAGGTGCCCCCCCCGCCAGCCACACGCAGGCAGAAGAGATCGGACCCCCCCAGCACATCATCCCCCTAGTGGGGAAAAAAGGGGGGTGATCTGATCTCTCTGCCTGGTGTTTGATCTGTGCTGGGGGCTGTAGAGCCCACCCAGCACAGATCACAGAATTCAGTGCTGGTCCTTAACCATTTCCGCCGCCCGGACGTGAAGCTCACGTCCGGGCGGCAGCTCTGCAGCGCTCCCGCGCTTGGGCGCGCTCCCGCCCGCGATCGCGGGCGCGCCCCCGCATCCCCGCTGTGCCGCCCGGTAGCCCTGGGATCAGTGAAAGGGAACATGGTTCCCGATCACCGATCCCTTTCCCCCGCAGAAAAACCGAAGCGCTCACCTGTGAGGCTCCGGCTCTTCTGCCCGGAGAGATTTCCGCATCCCCCTTGTACTTCCGCTTAGAGAGAAGTACAAGGAGTGAAACAAAAAATGAAGGTGGCCATCTTGTGGCCAAATAGTAAAACTACAGCTACACATTTTTTACATTACTATTTACACAGCTAACAACATTAAAAATTAACAGTTTATGTCCCACACCAAAATATTACCCAAATAAAAGTTTTAATAGTAAAAAAAAAAAATTACAATTAGAAAAAAAAAACAAAAGACATAAATAGTTACCTAAGGGTCTGAACTTTTAAAATATGCATTTGAAGGGGGTATACTACAAACATTTTTAAAATTATAAGCTTGTAAATAGTGATGGACGCAAAACGGAAACGATGCACCTTTATTTACAAATAAAATATTGGCGCCATACATTGTGATAGGGACAAAATTTAAATGGTATAATAATCGAGACATACGGGCAAATAAAATACATAGGTTTTAATTATGGTAGCGTGGATTATTTTAAAGCTATAATGGCCGAAAACTGAGAAATAATGAATTTTTTCCATTTTTTTCTTATTAATCTTGTTAAAATGCATTTACAGTAAAGTGGCTCTTAGCAAAATGTACCACCCACAGAAAGCCTAATTAGTGGCGGAAAAAACAAGATATAGATCAATAAATTGTGATAAGTAGTGATAAAGTTATTAGCGAATGAATGGGAGGTGAAAATTGCTCTGATGCATAAGGCGAAAAATCCCCGCGGGCTGAAATGGTTAAGGGGGGGTAAAGGGTGGGTCCTCAAGTGACTATGTTCACATGTCCATCTATACATATTTCATGGCTATGGTTTCTTGTTTATTTGGCAGAATTTCTACAAAGAGGTGGCTTTCCCAGTTCTGTTGGATGTATCCTTACAATATCTTGGTCTGAAAGTCAATGATATGACCCAATACCATTTTAAGCATTACTATCAGGGCTCGGAGATTGTTGTGGCTGGACACATTGAGAACAACGACATTGACACACTGACTGCACAAGTGACCGCACAAGGGGTGAGTAGAATGCAGTTGTGGAAAAAGCCCCAGGTAAAGCTTGATTTTTTTTCACCTCGGGAGTCCTTTAAGTGGCCATAGACGACACAATTAAATCAATCAATTTTCCAGTTTTATCTATAAAAGAAGGATCGATAGAGATGGACTCCAATTATGGTTTTAATATGCTCTTTTACCTCTAGCCAGAATGTCTCTAACTTTTTACATTTCCAGAAGATGTGCTGTAGAGTTTCCCTCTCCTCCCCACCTCTCCTGCAGAGCAGAGAAGTTGAAAACAACTTAAGTCCATCTGGCATGTAATACCACCTTGCAGGGACGTAACTAGAAATCACTGGGCCGTCCTGCAAAACTTTGGATGGGGCCCCCTTGTTCCAACAGAACAGCACTGTACACAAGACCCTGCTGCACACTGAATAGGGACTGTCTACAAATTTTTGTCTGCAAAACTTTATATGATTCTTTATCAGTGGCTGAGCAGATGCAGTCATTAGAACAATTGTGCAGAGAGCAGAAAGTTTTTTCTCTCCTTGCCCTTAGCTGTCAGACGGGCTCCCCTGTGGCTTCTGGAGCCCCCATGTGGCTGCATCCCTTGCAGGGTCTATTGTTATGCACCTGCCACCTTGTAAAAATGTTGTAATTTGACACCTGAAGCCTAGAAGAAATAGATGCCTTGCGTGCCAAAGTTGTCACTTTATGCCATTGTTAATGGCCCTACTTTTTATTTGTTATTTTAGGGGTGCTTGGAGAATGTCGCTGACATTGCCCCAGTATAGCTAGTATAGTTGCCCCCAATATAGCTAGTATAGTTGCCCTTAGTGTAGGTAATATAGTTGCCCCAGTATAGCTAGTATAGTTGCCCCCAGTATAGCTAGTACAGTTGCCCACAGTATAGCTAGTACAGTTGCCCACAGTATAGCTAGTATAGTTGCCCCCAGAGCCGGGACAAGGTCCTCCAGCACCCAAGGCTGAGACAGCAAAGTGTGCCCCTCCATCCCTCCACCCCAGCCGTCACACACTGATTGCTATTAGACTAAGAGGCACCCCAGGGCCCCCAACACCTTAACCTTTAGTTATCTGGCTTGTAGTCACTTCCATGTATCTCCTTTTCTTATTTCTTTCTGCTTCAAACACAATTAGGAATGACAGCTGAATGAATTGTGCGCCCCCTCCTACACTGCGCCCTGAGGCTGGAGCCTCTCCAGCCTATGCCTCGGCCCGGCCCTGGTTGCCCCAGTATAGTTAGTATAGTTGCCCCAGTATAGTTAGTATAGTTGCCCCAGTATAGTTAGTATAGTTGCCCCAGTATAGCTAGTATGGTCGCCCCCAGCCAGTATAGCTAGTATAGTTGCCCCCAGACAGTATAGCTAGTATAGTTGCCCCCAGACAGTATAGCTAGTATAGTTGCCCCCAGTAAGCTAGTATAGTTGCCCCCAATGTAGGTGCCCCAGGAGTGGGAAGCAGGGCTAGATGGAGGGGCTGTGGAGGGGTCCCTCACCTGGGACCCCTCCTTCTGCCTCTCTCTCCCCTCTCCAGCATAGCGGCGACAAGTGCGGGGCGGCCGGAGGCGTACAGAGAATTACTCACCTGATTTCCGCGTTCCAAGCGCTGGCAGCGTCATGACGTTACAGGTCTCCGTCTCCAATGCCGCCGACTGTGCTTCCGCTAATCAGGAAGCACAGTGGGCGGCATTGAAGACGGAGACCTGTAACGTCATGACGCTGCACTCCACGCTTGGAATGCGGAAATCAGGTGAGTAATTGTCCATACGCCTATGGCCGCCCCGCACTTGTCGCCGCTAATTTCTGGAGGGGGAGAGAGAGGCAGAAGGAGGGGTCCCAGGTGAGGGAGGGGGGGGGGATATGTCCCCCCTCCCCACCGCTGCCTCCACAGCCTTTCCTTCTAGCCCTGCTTCCCCTCCTGCTGTGCTGCTGTGGGGGGTCGTGGTGACACCCCTCCGGGTGTCTGTCACCCGGTGTGCCCCGCCCCCCCTGCGCTCTATGGTAGGGACGCCACTGCAGGGGCGAACAGCCCTGGGCCACATGTAGGAGCTAGCTGGATTTTAAAGAAACTACAGATTATAAGGATATAAAGGTCTCTGCTCTATAGTTAAGTAGATAAACGTACATTAGGTTTGGTAGAGAGGGTGAGTTTTGATCCATCTCCCCTGGCATTCACTGGGAATATGTAGTTACAGGAGGGCTTACGATGAGTGAGGGGTCTGGGGTCTGTCTTGCCTATAGCTGGAGGTGTGGGTGGGGTTGAGGGAGGAAACTCTTTCTCTCTTCTTTTCTTTTTTTTTCATGCATTTCAGTTTTTTTTATTGCCTTCATTCTTTTCCATGACAGAAAAGTTTATTTTGACTAGGAGATAGATGTAAAAGTTCATCAAGGGAATTCTATTCTTTTTAGTGCATAGGCAAACGCAGGGAGGGATTACAGCTGCCCAGAATCCCCTCTCAGACCAGGGCCAGTGCAGTGTCTGGGGAAAGGCATAAGTTGAGACACCAGAATATCTTCAGAGTCAAGTATGAGCACAGCCCTGTGCCCTGCTGTGTGAATGCTTCACTTTCCTCTTCATTTCCAATGTTGGCTGTCCTCATTATTATCTGTATCCCAACTGCTCCTGGTCAATCCCGTTGTCGATCGGGAGCAGATCGGACATTTAGGAAATAATTTACAGAACTTGTCAGTCGGACAGGAAATTGCATTATGGCCTCGATTCATCAAGACTTATCGAATTGGTTAACGAAAGTTTGGTAAAATACCGAATTTGTTAAGTTGATTTCAGGATTCATCAAATTTATCTACAGCTGTTAGCGAGCATGATTCGGTAATCATTCGTTAGTGATGCGTTAAAACGGAAGAAAGTGCAATTCATGAAAATGAAAGTGGGCGTGGTTTAGCGTTAAATTTAGGATTAGTTATCTCCTTCACTGCTATGTCGTTATTCCTGTCAGATCATTGCTGACAGAGAAGATGGAGCCATTTGAAGTGGTTATGTATCAGCTGAGAGTGATTCAAAGGCGCAGAAGGGCAAGAATAAGGTCTAGAACCATATCAATTTGCAAGAGAATGGATTTATTTGCTATAACAGGACATCTCTGCATTTCTCTTGAATCATCATGTAAGAGAACACAGGCAGTGCCAGGGTTAACTAATTTGCTAGCTGCACTATATTTTTTTAGAAAAGGCTCCTATCAAGCTGGCGAAATTGTGGGATTGTCCCAAACCACTTCCAGAATCCTGGTCCAGGTGTTAAGCCCTATTCAGAATGTTGCTACGTCGTGTTCAAAGGACTGCATTTTACCCACAATTCCGTGGGAATCTTATGGCCTTGTGTTAAATTACCACTGTAAAATGGAAATATCGACACGTTACCGAATGGTTACCGAATTGTTATCGATATTTTATCGAATTTACACCGAATGCGGAAAAACCTTGATGAATACAACTAGAAATCGATAAACTTCGAATTCGATAATTTAACAAACTGGAAAAAGTTATCTCAAAGACAATGATGAATCGAGGCCTATGTGTACCCAGTATGATGTCCTACCATATTATTATATTGTATTGTGCGTGGCTGAGGAAGACATTTCAGGAATCCCCCCCTTGAAAATTCTGGGTTTGCCCCTGTAGTGCCCACGTGACTTTATGCATAACCCCAGAGAAAAAGATATGCTATATTTAAGATCAATATGAGTTACCTGAACTTTTCTTTCATTTGGGCAGGTGTCCGAGCAGTTCTCTATGAAAGTAGAAACAAATACAAAAGAAGAGGAAGCAATTGCAAGAGATCAATATTATATATTTGGAGATTTCACTGAGAGACTGTGGGCCTACCTGACCATAGAGCAGCTTCTGTCTAAACTGTGAGTCCCATACGTGTTTGAGCCACCAAGGGAAAACAGTCATTACATTGATTTTCTTACATTTCTCCATATTATGAATAAAGACTATTTCTCCATATTATGATATAAAGACTAGCCTGAAAAAGAGGGAGGAGGGTCCACTTGTAGTATAGCCTACATCAGTAGGGCAATGTCAGAAAGGAAAATAAGCAGAGCCAGAGCAGGGACAAGGTCCTCCAGCACCCAAGGCTGAGACACCAGTGCGCCCCTCCATCCATCCCACCCCAGCCGTCACACACTGATTGCTATTAGACTAGAGGCACCCCCCCAACTCCTTAATCTCTAGTTATCTGGCTTGCAGTAACTGCCATGTATCCTGTTTCCTTATTTCTCTTTGCTTCAAACACAATAGAGGAATGACAGCTGAGTGAGTTGTGCACCCCTCCTACACTGCGCCCTGATGCTGGAGCCTCTCTCGCCTCTGCATCGAACCGGCCCTGAGCAGAGTCCTCCAGCAGCACAGAGTATATCAGGAGAGGAAGGGTAGATAGTGAAAGGAGCAGAGTCCTCCAGCAGCCCAGGGTATGTCAGGAGATGAGAGTTAGGTAGAGGAAAGAACAGAGTTCTCGTTCTCCAGCAGCACAGAGTATATCAGGAGAGGAGGGTTAGATAGTGGAAGGGGCAGAGTCCTCCAGCAGCACAGAGTATATCAGGAGAGGAGGGTTAGATAGTGGAAGGATCAGAGTCCTCCAGCAGCACAGAGTATATCAGGAGAGGAGGGTTAGATAGTGGAAGGAGCAGAGTCCTCCAGCAGCACAGAGTATATCAGGAGAGGAGGGTTGGATAGTGGAAGGAGCACAGTCCTCCAGCAGCACATAGTGTATCAGGAGAGGAGGGTTGGATAGTGGAAGGAGCAGAGTCCTCCAGCAGCACAGAGTGTATCAGGAGAGGAGGGTTGGATAGTGGAAGGAGCAGAGTCCTTCAGCAGCACAGAGTATATCAGGAGAGGAGGGTTAGATAGAGGAAGGAGCAGAGTCCTCCAGCAGCACAGTGTATATCAGGAGAGGAGGGTTAGATAGTGGAGGAGCAGAGTCCTCCAGCAGCACAGAGTATATCAGGAGAAGAGGGTTAGATAGTGGAAGGAGCAGAGTCCTCCAGCAGCACAGAGTATATCAGGAGAGGAGGGTTAGATAGCGGAAGGAGCAGAGTCCTCCAGCAGCACAGAGTATATCAGGAGAGGAGGGTTAGATAGTGGAAGGAGCAGGGTCCTCCAGCAGCACAGAGTATATCTGGAGAGGAGGGTTAGATAGAGGAAGGAGCAGAGTCCTCCAGCAGCACAGAGTATATCAGGAGAGGAGGGTTAGATAGTGGAAGAAGCAGAGTCATCCAGCAGCACAGAGTATATCAGGAGAGGAGGGTTAGATAGTGGAAGGAGCAGAGTCCTCCAGCAGCACAGAGTATATCAGGAGAGGAGGGTTAGATAATGGAAGGAGCAGAGTCCTCCAGCAGCACAGAGTATATCCGGAGAGGAGGGTTAGATAGTGGAAGGAGCAGAGTCCTCCAGCAGAGCAGAGTATATCAGGAGAGGAGGGTTAGATAGTGGAAGGAGCAGAGTCCTCCAGCAGCACAGAGTATATCAGGAGAGGAGGGTTAGATAGTGGAAGGAGCAGAGTCCTCCAGCAGCACAGAGTATATCAGGAGAGGAGGGTTAGATAATGGAAGGAGCAGAGTCCTCCAGCAGCACAGAGTATATCAGGAGAGGAGGGTTAGATAGTGGAAGGAGCAGAGTCCTCCAGCAGCACAGAGTATATCCGGAGAGGAGGGTTAGATAGTGGAAGGAGCAGAGTCCTCCAGCAGAGCAGAGTATATCAGGAGAGGAGGGTTAGATAGTGGAAGGAGCAGAGTCCTCCAGCAGCACAGAGTATATCAGGAGAGGAGGGTTAGATAATGGAAGGAGCAGAGTCCTCCAGCAGCACAGAGTATATCAGGAGAGGAGGGTTAGATAATGGAAGGAGCAGAGTACTCCAGCAGCACAGGGTATATCAGGAGAGGAGGGTTAGATAATGGAAGGAGCAGAGTCCTCCAGCAGCACAGAGTATATCAGGAGAGGAGGGTTAGATAATGGAAGGAGCAGAGTACTCCAGCAGCACAGAGTTTAATTGAATTTGGTATCATATTTTTCTTCCAGGATTTCAGCAGAAGGGGAGGAAAAAGCAAACATCACAGAAGAAGCACTGCGATTGTGCCTGAAGTACAGCTTTGTCACGCCGCTCACCTCCATGGTTATTACCACATCTGATACTGATGCCACCAAGAATGTTGTGGCCAATAAACCAAAAGAGCAAGCAGGTAACGGATCGATAGATAGAGAGATAGACAGATTGGGTGGGTATGGAATTAATGAATTTTCTTGTGTTACCTTTCAGATTCAACACATTCAAGTTCTCAAGTTTTACATGGAGCAATCTGTATGTATCCAAAGAATGTTCAGTGGAAATAATGTGCAATAAAGTTCTGTCTTTTGAATGTGCAGTATGTGGTACTGGAGCGGTAATATACAAAGGAGAACCACCAATATGTGAACAGTTTTGTCGGTTTCCTCTCAAAAGTTCACTTTCTTGATGCATCTTTATTATTCTGATTAGAGATGGTAAATGACACACAAATTATTTCAGCTCATGTATAGATTAACCTCCTTGGCGGTATGGACGAGCTCAGCTCATCCATAACCGCCACAGGGCATCGCTCTTGCCCTGGTGGGCTGAGTTTCGTCATTAAAAAAAAAAAAAAAACACGCAGCTAGCCGCCCGCGATCCCCCCACCCCCGAGACCCCGTGCACAGCCTGACCAATCAGTGCTAGGCAGCACTGAGGGGTGGATCGGGACTCCCTGTGACGTCACAACGTCGATGACGTCATTCCGCTCGTCGCCATGGCGACGGGGGAAGCCCTAAAGGAAATCCCATTCAGAACGGGATTTCCGTATGGGCTTGCTCGCTGGCAGCGATTGGAGGTTTGGGAGGGATGCCGCAGGGAGGGGGAAATCATGTAGCTAGCGCTAGGCTAGCTACATGATTTAAAAAAATAAAAAAAAAATACTGCTGCGCAGCCACCCTGGCGATTTTAATAGAACGCCAGGGTGGTTAAGGATTTATAATTTCTGCCCCTAGGGCGCCATTCTCGTGGCTCCCTTTTTATGTGCAGCAGTGTCTCTCCCATTCCATGTACAAGACCCGCTTTCATGTGCAGCATCCATATACAGCAGCGCCTCTCTTCCATGTACAGGCCCCTCTATCATGTGCAGCATCCGTGTACAGCAGCGCCTCTCATCCATGTACAAGACCCGCTTTTATGTGCAGCATCCATGTGCAGCAGCGCCTCTCTTCCATGTACAGGCCCCTCTTTCATGTGCAGCATCCACGTGCAGCAGCAACTTTCTTCCATGTACAGGCCCCTCTTTCATGTACATCATCCATGTGCAGCAGTACCTCTCTTCCATGTACAGGGCCCTCTTTCATGTGCAGCATCCATACAGCAGCACCTCTCTTCCATGTACAGGACCCTCTTTCATGTACATCATCCATGTGCAGCAGTACCTCTCTTCCATGTACAGGGCCCTCTTTCATGTGCAGCATCCATACAGCAGCACCTCTCTTCCATGTACAGGACCCTCTTTCATGTACATCATCCATGTGCAGCAGCACCTCTCTTCCATGTACATGACCCTCTTTCATGTGCAGCAGCACCTCTCTTCCATGTACAGACCCCTCTTTCATGTACATCATCCATGTGCAGCAGCGCCTCTCTTCCATGTACAGGCCCCTCTTTTATGTACATCATCCATGTGCAGCAGCACCTCTCTTCCATGTACAGGACCCTCTTTTATGTGCAGCATCCGTGTACAGCAGTATGATGGTTGCTATCCGGATTTCATCCTGTTAAATCTAATGACCTATGCGGGCTGGGCGGGGGGGGGGGTCAATCTTACCTATATGACGTCTTCTTCGGTCCGTCCCTCGGCACCTCCCACGATGTGGTCACGTGATTACGAACACTTTCTCCTTCCAGGTTGAAGGAGGAAGTGTTTGTACTCACGTGGCGCGCATGGACCGCATCGTGGGAGGCGCCGAGGGACGGACAGAAGAAGACATCATATAGGTAACATTGACCCCCCCCCCCCCGCCCAGCCCGCGTAGGTTGTTTACGTAACCCAGCGGGGATGCGCTGGCATCCTGCTAATCTCCGACCCAGAACTTGACGCCGATCGGCGTCAGGCAGTCCTGGCAGAGCCACCTTCCCGACGCCAAGGGTTAAATAATAAATTGAAGAGTACTGGACGCAGTACTCTGGACCCAGACCCAGGCCTGTGCCCCCCCCTGCTAACAGTCAACCATTTTGAATGTGATCCATTGACGACAACTCTTTGCTTTCTGTCAATTAGCCAGTTCACTATCCATGCACATAGACCCTTCACTGCAGTATCGAAGGCCTTTGCAAAGTCCAAGTTTATTACATGTACATCATTCCCAATGTCCACATTAGCCTTCACCACCTCATAAAGGCTGAGCAAGTTAACCAAACAAGACCTGTCCTTAGTAAACCCATGTTGATGCTGAGAATTTATTTTGTCCTTCTTAAATAATGGAAACACGTGGGCTGTATGCCATTCTATTGGTATATGCCAAGCTATAGTGGGAAAATATAAGCTGTACGCCAAACGCTTCCTATAATTGTAGACCAGCTTTTTGCATGTCTCGACTAGTATTTTTGCCCATTCATCTTTAGCAATGAGCTCCAAATCTTTTAGTTTAGAGGGTCTTCTTGCCATCACTCTGATCTTTAGCTCCCTCCACAGGTTCTCAATTGGATTCAAGTCAGGACTCTGGCTGGGGCACTCCAAAACGTTAATGTTGTTGTCTGCTAACCATTTCTTCACCACTTTTGCTGTGTGTTTTGGGTCATAGTCATGTTGAAATGCCCATTGGTGGCCAAGGCCAAGTTTCTCTGCAGACTGTCTGATCCTCATGTATTACTCTTTTTTTCATGGTGTTGTTTACTGTGATTAGGTTCCCTGGTCCATTGGCTAAAAAAACAACCCCAAAGCATTAGGTTCCTACCACGTTTGACAGTGGGAATGGTGTTCTTTAGGTTGAAGGCTTCTCTCCTTTTTATGCCAAATGAAGGAAACATAATTGTGACCAAACAATTCAATGTTTGTTTCACAGAAGACCAGAAGTCTTCTTCTTTGTCCAGATGAGCATTTGCAAAGACCAAGTGAGCTTTTGTGTGCCTTATCTGGAGAAGTTGTGTCCTCCTTGTGCTGCATCAGTGGAACCCAGCAGCGTGCAGTGTCTGCCTTGAGACACTGCCAACAGCTTAGGCCAGATTCACCAGGATGGTCTCTTAGCACTGGCCAGCACAGGTGTCATTTTTTGCTTCCGACCACGTCCTCTGAGATTTTCCACAGTGCAGAACATCTTGTATTTGTAATAATACTTTGCACTGTAGCCACTGGAACTGGAAAACATTTAGAAATGGCCTTGTAGCCCTTTCCTGACTTGTGAGCAGCCACAATGCGCAGCCGCAGGTTCTCACTGAGCTACTTTGTCTTAGCCATGACTGTTCACAAACCAACTGCATAGAGCTGCTGTTTTTCACCCGTTGCATTGATTAAAACAGCTGTTCCCAATTAATCAAAGTAATTAGGATGTTTTAGAACAGCTTGGACTATTTGGAATGGTATAGAACTTTGGATTTTCCCACAGAGTGTGACAGTTTGTAAAGGGTTTGAATAATTTTGGACTGGACACTTTTTGCTCAAAGGTAAATAAAAGCTGGGAAATGGTTTTTTTCCCCAATAATGCCTCTTGTACATTGTCTTATTATCTTTGGGAGACACCAATGTCATTTCCAATCAAAAAATGACTTGCTGGTTGAATAAAAGTAACTTTAACCACTTGAGGACCGCAGTGTTAAACCCCCCTAAAGACCACGCAATTTTATGCTAAATTGACCACTGCAGCTTTAAGGCCAAGCTGCAGGGCCACACAACACAGCACACAAGTGATTTCCCCCCCCCCCTCCCTTTTCTCCCCACCAACAGAGCTCTCTGTTGGTGGGGTCTGATCGTGCCCCAGATGTTTGTTTCTTTGTTTTTGTTTGTGTATTTTTTTAATAAAAAAAAATTGTTTTTTTTTTAAACTATTGTATTCCCCCCTCCCTCCCCCCGCCAGCCAATCCCCATTATAAGCTGCCACAGACGTCAGCCTATGACAGCTGATCACCTCTGTGCCTCTGGAGGGTGTCATACGTCTGTCCCCAGTACAGCGCTGTTGTAGATCGCAGCGATGTACACTGTAATTAGACGGTGGTTTCACCGTCTAACAGTTGGAGATTGAAGGAGGAGCTCCTCTCCGCCCACTAAGCAGGAGATGCACGTGCAGCCTGCGCGTGATCTCCTGCAAAACAGAGCCCCAGGACTTTACGGCCATCGGCGTGACACGGTCGGGAAGCAGTTAAGTCAAAATTTGCCAGGGGTATGAATAATTATGGGCACCACTGTATATGGGAAGGTCAACTAATTGTGGCACATCTGGCTACCTATACGGGGCTGGGTACCTAACAGTGGGCAGATCTGGCTACCTATATGGGGGGGGCTACATAATAATGGGGCACAGCTGGCTACCTATAAGTGAGGGGGCCTACCCAATAATGGGCACATCTGGCTACCTATATGGGAGGTTGCTACCTAATATAGGGGCACATCTGGCTAGTTATAAGTGAAGAGAGGCCGCATTACCTTGTGTGGGTTTAATTAACAAGAAAAAGGGGGCGTGGTGTGAGGGGTGTGGCCTGCATTAAAGAGTGGAGTTTAAGGCGCCACAGCTTATGTGCCTATAGGCTGCTGAGCTTTAAATCCAGCCCTGAGATAGCTTCCATTTTGTTAATAGGGTCATTAGGGATACATTTCGTTTTATGCTGTAATTTTAATGTATTTGTCTTCAGAATATTTTATAACCTGTCCTTATCTGTTCTTTTATTTGCAGCTCCAAGATCTGGTGTATGTAAGTATTTCACAATACTGGCGAAAATACATCACGGCGGGCTGGAGGTTCGTATCAGTGGGTGTTCGAAAGTTGGGGACTCCCTGTATTTGGAATATAAGACACTGACTTTTTCTTCACAATTTTGTGGAAGAAAAAGTGCGTCTTATATTCCGACAAATACGGTTTGTGCTGAGCAGTTACATCCGTTTTTCTTTATTTACAGATATTGGTTCTAGCCTCACAGTGAAGTGTCAATAAAGTTTTCATCTTCAGTAGTTGTCACACACACCCTACTGGCCAGACCACTTTGTGCCTCCCAATCTGCTTCAGCCCACATACCATCCAATCTCATGGATGGTATCAATGTGCCAGAGTAGCTGGAGGAAACGCGTGAAAACGCCAACAATTTACTATGCACAATTTTATGGAAAGAACTTAGGCTGCTACCACTTCTCTTATTCAAGAAAGAGGAACCTGCTATCTAATCTGAGCTAGGAAAGAAAGGGTTAACACAACCTGATACTGTTTAAGATAAGAAGTACTGGGCCTGCACAGAAAGCACCCGGCTTAGGGAGTGCAACCGCGCACTCTCTGCTACGGTGGGGACCCCGGGACAATGGCTGGGAGCGGAGCTGCGGCAAGGGACACATTGGCTGCCAGGGGCTTGAGGAAGCCCCAGGTAAGTAGATATGTTCTGTTTTTTTAAATGCCTGATGTATCCTTTAACCACTTGAGGACCCACCCTTTACCCCCCCTTAAGGACCAGCGCTGTTTTAGCTGATCTGTGCTGGGTGGGCTCTGCAGCCCCCAGCACAGATCAGGGTGCAGGCAGAGCGACCAGATCGCCCCCCTTTTTTCCCCACTAGGGGGATGATGTGCTGGGGGGGTCTGATCGCTCCTGCCTGCCGGGTGTTGCGGAGGGGGGCACCTCAAAGCCCCCCTCCGCGGCGAAATCCTCCCCCTCCCTCTCCTACCTGGCCCCCCCTGGTGAACCGGGCTGCACAGGACACTATCCGTCCTGTGCAGCCAGTGACAGGCTGTCCCCTGTCACATGGCGGCGATCCCCGGCCGCTGATTGGCCGGGGATCGCCGATCTGCCTTACGGCGCTGCTGCGCAGCAGCGCCGTACAATGTAAACAAAGCGAATTATTTCCGCTTGTGTTTACATTTAGCCTGCAGGCTATACACGGAGCCCCCCGCCGTGAATTGACAGGAAGCAGCCGTTCGCGCGAGCGGCTGCTTCCTGATTAATCAGCCTGCAGCTGGCGACGCAGTATTGGTCCTGCAGCTGCCACTTTGCCGACGCACGGTATAAGCGTGCGGTCGGCAAGTGGTTAAGTTTATAGATGTCAGTCCTTTAGTGGAAATGCAAAGTTCTTATCAAAAGTCCCAGTATTTGGAAAGTTCTTTGTTTCCGAGTCCAATAAAAATAGAAGCCAGCCGTGGGTTCTCTGCTAACTTCAGGTTCCTTAAAGCCAGGGCCGCCGTCAAGGGAGTACCACTGATTACAAGAGTATGGGGCCTGTACAGAGACTGGGACCTGCCCTTCCTGCTGAGTGACACACACTCAGCTTCAGAGATTAGGAATTCCACACTCAAGCACACAATTATTATTTTTTTTTTTGGGGGGGGGGGGGGGGGGGGGAGTTTGCAGGAATGGGGCCCACAAATGTATTAATTGCCTAAAGCAAACCTTAAGCGAAAATAAACATAAGAGCTAAAGAATTGTATATGTAGTATAGCTAAGAAATAAAACAGTAGTAGCAAAGTAAAGAGTCTCATATTGTTTTCTAATACAGGAAGAGTTAAAAAAAAACTTCAGTTGTTATCAAAAGAGCTTCTCTGAGCTATTTGACCCGACTTGGTTCTGTTTTCTACAGCACTTAAAAAGCCAAGAAACAGTGAGAGACAGCTTGAGATAAGGTTTTACTGCAGGGAAGTTCAAAGGGCCATTATTTCTGCTCTCTTTTATAGCTTAAAAGACAGAGTGTGGTATTAAATCTGCAACTGTGACAGTATGATACAAGATTTAAGAAAAAAGCTATATAACTGAAAATATAAATACAAGACTCTTTTCTTTGATACTAATGTTCTATTCAGTATCTGTGCTGCACACACAATTCATTACATCATAAGTTTTTTTTTTCAGCTTTAGGTTTACTTAAAGTGATGTTACAAAATGGAGAACTGAGGCTGGATTTGCAGCCTTTTCTTTTATACATCCCTGCTTTGAGGGCGGTACTCAGAGCTTGTCCCTGTGATACAGGCTGGGGGTCCCCTGGCTTCATACATAAATACATAACATGATCATAATCATAATGAGACTAATCTTGGCTACTGAAGTGTCTTCCGTTACAGAGAAAGTTAATAAAGGGGCTTTTGCTTATGTCAGCCCTATGAAAGAGATATGCCAATATTTGGCAGAATGTTAGCAGTTGAATTATATTTTCCATAGTGGTCAGAAATACTCTGAGGTCATGTGCAGTTACATTTTTACATATTGCATAGTTAGTTTGGTTGAAAAAAAAAAGACATCCTTCCATCAAGTTCAACTAGAAAAATAAAAAAATAATAATAAAACACCATCCTGGACCCACACATATTATAGTTTATCCAGGGTATGGGTAAAATCTTACAAGATTAAAAAATACAAGTGCAAAATGTGCCCTGTCTGGTCATATACACACACAATAAAGATTGCAACCAATGTCCAATATAAGGACGTAGCACTAAACTCGTAAATAAGTATTAGCTAATTAGAGATTGCAAATGAGTCACAAGGGGCTAGGTTATAATACAAAATGTTATTGCATTAATTATGGAACCTGTAATCTTAGTGCCTGAGAGTGCTTCCATCTTGTTCTATTTTGTAATTTTAATGCGTTTCTCTTCAGAATATTTTAAAACCTGTCCTTTTCTGTTCTTTTTTTTTTGCAGTACAAAAATCTCGTATGCGTATAGGTGAGTTTCAAAATAAGCATGGTAAAGTGTGTGTGTGCGGAAGGGTAGGCTTATCTGTGGGTGATATCCTATGGGTGATATACTTCGTGCCCCTGTATGTAGAGCTGGCACTGGAGCATGAATATCTACCGGTCCTTGCTCCAGCTTGCATCCAATAGTATTTGGGAATCATATAAAAAAAGCAAAAGCAGATACTTACCCAAGGAGAGGGAAGGCTCTGGGTCCTATAGGACCTTCCCTCTCCTCTACCCGTCCCCTTGTTGCAGCGGCAGCTCCTCTGTTTGAATCCCCTGCTGTGGGGGAGTTTTGAAGTCGTTGGGAGTCAAATGCGCGAGAGAGGGCGCTCACGCGTGTGCAGTATTGGGCACTTGGGCTCCCAAAGACTTCCGAACTCCCCGTGGTGGGGGATTGGAGCCCAATTTGACAAAATTGGTTGAACACTGCTACCGGCGGGGAGCTAGCGCTGGAGAGCGGACCAAGAGAGGGAGCAGGAAGGCTCTATAGGACCCAGAGCCTTCCCTCTCCTTTGGTAAGTATCTGGCTTTTTTTTTGTTTTCTGATTCCCATTCACTTTAAACCCGACAACTAGTTTAGTGTGGTCACATAATACCTATTTTTAAAGCTAAAATTGGGGGGAGGAGGGAGCTTATCTGCGGACGGGCCTTTGCGTATAACGGTATAAATGGTAAAAAGAAGCCAAAATAGCTGAGAAAACTGGCCTGTGTCACTTCGTCCATTTGCATCTAAATTACTTGAATGCCATATACATGCTGAACTCAGCCATTATTTATCTGCTAACTCCCTGCTTGATCAGTTCCAGCCTGGCTTTCGCGCGAACCACTCCACAGAAACAGCTCTTACGAAAGTGCCAAATGATCTTCTTACTGCTAAATCCAAAGGCCATTTTTCCATAATCTACCTTCTTAATCTGTCATCAGCGTTTGATACTGTTGACCACACCTTACTCTTTCAGATACTTTCAGCTATAGCCATAATGCTGGGAATACACGATGCGTTTCTGCTGCTCAATTCTCCGCTCGATCGTTTTTGCTGCTTGATTCTCCACTCGATTCTCAAATCTTCCGCTCGTTTTTCGTATCTTTTTCCATTCACTTCTATCAGAAATTGAGCGGCAAAACGATCGAATGGGAGATTAGACACGTCGGAAATTATCTATCGAACCATCTATCTATGGCAGAAACGAATCGTGTATTCCCAGCATTAAGCGCCTTTCTCTCTCCTGGATATCTTTCTATCTCTCTGGAAGGTCTTTCAGTCTCTTACTCAGATAAGACCTCTTCTCCACATCCTTTGTCTGTGGGGGTACCTCAAGGCTCTGTCCTTGGCCCCCTCCTCTTTTCCATCTACATACACGGCCTTGGCAACTTAATCAACTCATTTGGTTTTCAATACCACTTATATGCTGATGATACACAACTGTACCTCTCGGCCCAAGGCCTCAACTCCCCACTCACACATGTTCCTGACTGCTTGTCTGCAGTATCCGCTTTCATGATATCTCTCTTTTTAAAACTTAATAAGAGTAAAACAAAACTAATCATCTTTCCACCATCTCTGTCTACTTCTCTGCTTGATGTAACAATAAATATTGATAACAACCCTATAACTTCAGTTTGCAAAGCACTGTGCTTAGAGGTAATATTCAACTCCTCTTTCTCATTAATTCCTCACATTTACTTTCTAACCAGCTCCTGTCATCTCCAACTCAAAAACATAACCTGCATCTGACCTTTTCTCACTCAGTACTAAAATGTTAGTACATGCTCTTATAATATCTTGTTTTGGCTATTGTAATATACTGATTTGTGGACTATCAACGAACCCGACTGGCTCCACTCCAATCTGTACTGAACTAGGCTGCTCGTCTCATTCAGATTTCTGTTCACTCTTCCTTTGCTGCTCCTCCCTGTCAAGCTCTTCATTGGCTGCCATTTAACTAAATGTTACACTTCAAGCTCTTAACCCTAACCTACAAGGCTCTCCACAATCTCTTTCCCCTATACATTTCCTTACTTGTTTGCAAATACCAACCCAACCACAATCTCAGATCTGCACGCGACCTTCCTTTGTCCTCCTCTATATTCACCTCCTCGCATTCACATATACAAGATTTCTCATGTGCTTCACCCCTCCTCTGGAATGCCCTTCCATAACACATCTGTCACTCACCAACCTTTGAAATCTTTAAATGCTCCCTCAAAGCACACGTTTTCCAGCAAGCCTATGATCTAACTTAGGCCATTCCCTCTTCGACCTTTGATTACGTTGCACCCCTCACTAGATAACGTAAAAACACATAGCCTGTATGAATACTGTATATTACCCCACCTCTTGTTCTCCCCATTACTTTAGATTGTAAGATCGCAAGGGCAGGGCTCTCACCTTTTTGTATATTTGAAATTGCTATTCATTTTGTATCTGTTATACATTTTATTTATCATGTGACATTTGTCACTGTAATTACCAATTCTGTATTTTGTACCAGTGTCCATATTTGTTGTATTCCATTGTCTGTATTATTATGTACACCATGTTTGCTTTTCATTCTTTGTACAGTGCCACAGAATATGTTGGCACTTTATAAATCCATAATAAGAAGGATGCTGATAAGGTTTGAGTGCTGGAAAATTCAAAGGGTCATTATTTTTAAAGGCTGCAATTCACTAATGCTAAGTACACACCATACAATTGTGTGTTAGATAGATGGTTCGATGGATAATTTACGTCATGTCCGATATTATTTAGATCGTTTTTCTGGTCGATTTCTCATAGAAGTGAATGGAAATAGATAAGAAAAGATAAGAGAATCGAGCTGGAAATCGAACGGAAAATCGTTCGGATGGAAAATCGACCCAAAAAAAAACGCATCGTGTGTACCTAGCATTAGATCATGGTAGTGAAGATAAGGCAAGTGAAAACTTACAGTATCACCACACATCAATCAGTATTTTTTTTTCAAATAGGTTTTGTAATCGAAGAAATTTTCAATAACACAAAAGCTTAACCACTTAACGACCTCCTAACGCTGATAGGCGTCGGCAGGTCGAAGTGGTGTTACCATGAACGAGCGGCCGTTCCATTTCAGTTCACGGAGGGCGTCACCGTGAACAGTTTGCGAGCCGCCGATCGCGGCTCGCAGGCTAAATGTAAACAAGCGGGGAAGAAATACCCGCTGTTTACATCACATGGCGCTGCTGCGTAGCAGCGCCGTAAAGGAGATCGGCGATATCCGGCCTCTGATTGGCCGGGGATCGCCGGCATCGGATAGGCTGAAGCCTATCCTAGACGGCGCAGGACGGATATCCATCCTGCGTAGCCCATAGGCTGTGGGAGAAGCAGGTAAGGGCAGAGAGGGCAGAAATCGCTGCGGAGGGGGGCTTTGAGGAGCCCCCTGCCCCCTAAACAGAAATAGAAGTGGTTAAAGGAAACCTGTACTGAGTAAAATTATTTAAAATAAACACATGAGGTAACTTCAAATGAACATTAAATAGTTACCTTGCAATCAGTTCCTCTCAGAAGCTCAACATTTTGTCAGAACTGAAAAATATCAGTTTCTGTCAGTTATATATCAGTTGCTGTCAGTTATAGCTGAGTGGACAACTGATATGCCCGGTAATGTCCATGTTTCCCTATGGTTCAAGTGGGCGATGTTACAGTTTAACAGTGTGCTGACCAGAAAGCTGTTATGGGGTAATGGCCATTTTCAAAATGAAGGACGGAGAATTCCCCTGATCACAGTGGACAAACAGGACGCGGGAGAGGAGAAAGAAATTGAGGAGTAGACTACACGGGAGGTAAGTATGACTTGTGTATGTTTATTTTGACTTTTAATGTTCAGTTCAGGTTTTCTTTAAGAAATCACTTATAACACCAAACAACAGTAAACAAAACAGCATTAACTGTAGAGAGATAACAGATGACAAAAGGAGTCGTTAGGCACTACTCCTTCTAGAACAGGAGTATAGAGGACATCTAATGCTAGGTACAGTACACACAATGCAATTTTCTGTTATGCTGGGTATACACGGTGTGATAGTTGTTATCAACCGAGCCGCTGATGGCTCGATTGATAATATTCAACCTGTCTGATCACTGCGGCGGATCGACTCCGCGCTCGATCCCCGCGGGCGGACAATGGAAGAAACGAGCGGCTGATAAGGAACTGCCCGCAGGTACGAGCGGGAATCGATCCACGCGCCAGCGCAGACGAGCAGGGACGCGCCGGCATTGAGCCAGTGGCTTGATTCCGGCACATAAACGCACCGTGTATGCCCAGCATTAGATTTACCTGCCAGATAGATTTTGTCCAACATGTTGGAAAAAATCTATCTGGCAGGTAAATCTAACAGAAAATTGTATGGTGTGTACCTAGCAGCCTTTGATGAATTGATGCCATGCTAGGTACACACCACATAATTTTCTGTTAGAGTCATCTGACAGGTAAATCTAACAGAAAATCTAACAGAAAATTGTATGGTGTGTACATAGCACAGTAAAATAAAATGACAGTAGGTTAAAATAACAAAAGCAAGAACAATAAAGCTATCAACAGCCATGACACCGTTCCAGACCAAAGAACAGGTCAATCAAAACTTATATGGTGTATGTTCTGTAGATGAAATCAAGTGAATAGAGAGCTGGAAAACAGGTATGTATGGATATCGGTATGAATATCAGGTTTATCTAGGAACAAAGGCTACCTACTTTGACCCATGTCCTCTTAAAGTGCGCACACACTTTACGCCTGATTGTTGTTTAAACTGGTCGTCTGAACGACTTGAAGTGCAAACAAGTCGTTCAGACGTCATGTACACACTGATCAACAAAGCGTCTGATGTGCCAATTTACATGTCGTTTAACCAACTTGATAGTGGACAATGGACTGGATAGAAAAATGCACTAGATCAAACAACTGTATGTTTGAACATCTATTAGTTGGACAAACAACTGAAAATAGTTTGTACACATGTATGGACCTAACAGTCGTTTGAACGACAGTTGGTCCAATGGATCCGCTAAGCGGATCAGACAAACCGGCTGTTATCAGTCACTCGAAAGCGCGTACACACATCCAACTTGTCGTTCAGACAACAAGTCGGATTACAAGTTGGTCGAAAAAGTTGGTCATGTGTACGTACCTTTAGAATATTGACATGGTAAAGTAGCAGCAATGAGTCTTACGAAGCAGAGAAAGCCCTGGGGAGGTGGAGAGGGGAGGGGGAAGTTTGTCAGAAAAAGTCACTGGCCTGGCTTGTGCATGCTTTAGATAAGAAAGGAGGGGGACACAGGAGAATGGGGGGAGCGGTGGCCATCAGGACCGCTCACCATACATCCCGGCTCCCTCCGTTTCTCTTAAGGGTTTCGGCTCTGGTATCCTTTAAGTGTTAATTCACCAAAGAATTAAAAACACCAGAAAGAATTGTCTCTTGGGTGCATGGAGACATCAAAATACATATTATTTGAAAATTGTTCACAACATTCACATATATAACCAATGAAGCATCAACCCCCATGCCCCCGCCCGATTGACAGTGGCACTTTACGCAGGCGCAGTAAGGACGACCTCGAGGTCGGCCTCCGCACCGTGCTGAGAGCCCAGGAAGGCGGCGGAGAGCGGAGCGGTCAGCGTGGGACAGTCGGCTGCAAGGGGCTGGAGAAAGCCCCAGGTGAGTAAAGCTGATTTTTAATTTTTTCGCTGATGATTCATTTAAAGAGGAACTGTAGTGAAAATAACATCATTAATAAAATTGCTTATTTTTTACAATACTCATTTATATAATATTTAGTCAGTGTTTGTCCATTGTAAAATCATTCCTCTATCTGATTTACACTCTGAAATGTATCCCTGGTGGTGACATCTTTAGTCCTGCCAGGTGCTGTACAGAATGTTCGTTACTTTCAGGGAGATATTGCTTACTTGAAAGTTGCATAACCATGCACAATGCAACAAGGTTCACAGACAGCAAACTGTCAGGGCCATGGTCATGACATCACACTGTGGGAGGAGTTTTGCCCCAATATCAGCCATACAGATCCCCCTAATGATCTATGCGAGAAAAGGTAAAGATTTTTCACGTGAAAGGGGGTATTAGCTACTGATTGGAATGAAGTTCAATCCTTGGTTAAAGTTCCTGTGGGCTGCAGTCCTTTATATTTTGTCATGCCCAAAAGAAATGTCCATAAGATCATATAAAGCCTTCATAAAAATAACACCACATAAATGTAAATAGATTAATAAATAAATATTCTGTCTACATGCACCAAAGAGACAATTCTTTCTGGTACGTTTAATGATGTATAATTGTTGGCATGGTGCATGTAGATGCCATTTGATAGGTTTAATTTGGTAATTATTGTTTTTTTTTCTAAAGATTTTTTCAGATGTTAGGTACCACAGGGTAACGCTATAAAAAGAAAGATATATAATTGACTAAAGAAGCTGGCCTTATTAATGTCTAGTGATACGTTTTCACAGTGAGAGTGTTATCGTAACTCTCCAGTCTTTAAAGGAAACATCCAAGGACTTTAAAAAAAAAAAACATCCACTTACTCCGGAGGCTCCCGGTCTTCTCCGCTGCAGAACCCGACCTCACCAGGTCGGGTTCCGGGTCGGCTTCTTCTGCACTCCACGGCACGGGTCACGTGGTCTGGCCAACGTCATCAGGACGGTACTGCGCCTGCGCAGTATGTTCCTGATGACGTCGGCTGGAGCACGTGACCCGCACGGTGAAGTGCAGAAGATGCCGACCCGGAACCCAACCTGGCGAGGTCGGGTTCTGCAGCGGAGAAGACCGGGAGCCTCCGGAGCTGCGGCGAGGGCACAGGACGGCTGCCACGGGCTGGAGGAAGCCCCAGGTAAGTGGATCCTTTTTTTTAAACTCCTCGGACACTCACTTTAAGTTATCACCTCTGTAGTTATTCTTAAATGCAGTGGATAGGGAAGGGAGGAGCACATACAGGCAGGATGAAGGCCCGTCCCTCCTCTGCCAGGAAGATTACAGCCAGCCTGCAGGAGGATTCTGTGTATGGAAGCCATGGAAGAAGAGAAAGAGAGAATGTGTTTGTGCGGCATCTATACCTTTACTGCAGCACCTATACCTGAGTAACCTATACTGTGGCACCTATACTTTGGTAACCTATACTGCGGCACCTATACCTGGCTAACCTATACTGGGTAACTATGCCTGGCTAACCTATACTCACCATTGTCATGCTGATCCCCCATTGTGTACCTCTGATAGCTTCCCCAGTTTCTTCTTCCATGTCCCTCGACAGATTTCCTTCTCCCTCTGCAATTACAACACATGGGGCTTGATTCACAAAGCCGTGCTAACTGTTTAGGCGTGATAAAATAAACTCGCGTGCAAAGTTTTTGCACATAAAGTTTTACGCGCGCAAATTAAACCCAATGCGACGTTTCACGCGCACCAGACTTTGCGCGCGCAAGGTGCTTTTCCCTCAAAGCGGTGCTAACCTACTTAGTGCAATGCTTATCACGCCCAAAAGTCTTTAGGCGTCCTAACTAGGTTAGCACCGCTTTGTGAATCAAGCCCATTGTGTTGATGACGTCAGGGCCACACAGCATCACCAACATATGGCAGCAAACTTTTTTTTTTTTGTATTGAATTCAATACAATAAATTGTACTGAATTCAATATAAAAAAAAATGATTAAAAAATGCTTGAAAAAGATTAGAACAACTTTTTGCACAGAAATCCTGGGTAAACTGAATGCCAGGGAGGTGAAAGACAGGTGATAAGCTTAGTGGATTGTGGTCAATGTTTACACCAAAAGAGATTTTAATAGGTGTTTTCTTTTCTTCAGCTAATAAAAGGGGAAGAATTGATGCACCCCCTTTAGGTAATTATACAACAGATATATTTTGATTTGTGTATTTTTTTTTGTTTGCGCATCTTGAACTATAGTTGTGGCATTTATCATAAAGTGAAGCAGCAGTGGATTGCATCCTTGAAAGCTGCATACAGAGATGTAAGGTAAGTATTTCATCTGCACTCTTGTCATGGTTCAATACAAAGATCCCCTGTACCTGCTTAGTTGTCTGAGCATTGAGGTCACGTTCTATGGGCCACATTATAAATAAGGCTGTGGCCACAAAAGGTTGCAACTGTGGAATTTCTTGTGGCTTGCTCACACCTAGGGCATTTTTGCAATTTTGGCAGCGTTTCAAATTCGCCCTATAAGCGTTTGTACAATGATTCCTTATGGGACAGTTCATATCTGTGCGTTTCGTCTGCTTTGCGCATGACCAAAGCACTGCCTGCACCATTTCTGGGGCGATTTTGCTATAATGGAAGGTATAGGAAAAGCGCAAAATGCTCACAAAATCGCTTTATGCAGCGATTGCATTTTCATGAATAAATACATTGTATTTATTTATTTCCGGATGAAAGAATTCACTTCCTGACTGACATAAGGAAGTGAAAAAACAGAATCGCTCTGCAAAAGCGCTTTACAAAAAAATCAGAGTGCGCAGGTAAGCGCCGGGAGGGGAAAAAAAATCACGCGAAAAAAAAATAAAAAATCGCAAAATCCGTCCGTTAGCGATTTCGATTTGAGATGTGAACAAAGCCATAGGGATTTTTTCGCATTTATTTTGCAGCACCCCTTCCATAGCTGACTATGCACGATTTGATTTTGTTTACAATTGATATTACATCGATTGACATTAGGATCAAGATTATTTTACAACAGACTTAAAGGTGGCCACACACCATACAATTTTTTAAATATCTTTTTAATCAAGAATTGCCATCAATTTTTCTGACTGATTGCAACATTTCAAAATCTGACCAATGTACCACACATATATGATCAATTTTCCCCAATTATAAAAAAAAAAAAAAAAAAAAAAGGATTGAAAAATCTGAAAAAAATTGCTTGGGTCTGTACCTCAAGTAATTGACAATCTACCACACACCATACAATTTTGACAAAAATTGATCATAAAAATCCAACACTCTCGATCTTCTTTTATCCAATAAAAACATGAAATTTGATCAGATTTCTCGAATGATTGAAAAAAAAACTTTTGATTTTCTGGGATAACCGATTGTAATTATCAAATTTGTGTAAAATTGGATATTTTAATTGTATGGTGTGTGGCCACCTATAGAGTGGTTTCAGCCCTTAATATGAATTGTAATTTCTTTTTTTTTATATAATCTAAAAAATTTTCCTTTTTTTTGCATCCACATAATTTACAACAGTTTAATACAATATCTCTCTACATTACAAATCTAAATCAGGTGCTAAAAATAGGTCATTCCAAGAAATCCACTCAGCTCCTTTATCTTTATCGTTCATTTTTTTTCGGGGGGGGGGGGGTTGTTTTTGCAACAAGGATGGCAGGGACTTAAAATATATATATATATATATATATATATATATCTCTATCTATCTATCTATCTATCTATCTATCTATCTATATATATATATATATACAGGTGGATGTGAACATTTGGGCAAGGTTGTTAATCGTGAAGATTTTCCTGTATAAATCGTTGGTTGTTCCAATAAAAAAAATGTCAGTTAAATATGTCATATAGGAGACACACACAGTGATATTTGAGAAGTGAAATGAAGTTTATTTATATAAAGCGTGCAATAATTGTTTAAACAAAATTAGGCAGGTGCATGAATTTGGGCACCACAAAAAAGAAATTAAATCAATATTGCGATCTTGGAAGAGAAAAATCATTTGTTCCATGTTTTCAATATGTTCCACACGTTTGATCCATGACTTAATTGAAGGTGGGGTAATAGATTTCCAAAAAAGTGGTATTAACGCTCTGGCAGCATTAATCATGTGGATTTTTATAGATTTTTTATATGTTTTTCACAGACTCAGGGGAGTCATACAGTAAAAATATCTCAGGGGAAAAGATCGGTTTGACACTGAGGATCTGTTCCATTAATTGTTGAATCTGAGTCCCAGAAAGATTTGATCAACGGGCAAGTCCAGAATATGTGGAACATAGAGCCCAAATGTGTGCCACATCGCCAGCAAAGGTTAGAGGTGGAGGGCAAGATTTTATGAAAAATCATAGGAGTTTTATACCATCGTGTTATTATTTTATAGCCCAGTTCCTGGATGTTGACACAAGGATCCCTTGTGGTTGAGGGTAAGAATTATTTGCCATTACATCCCACGTTTTACCCAGCTCCTCCTCCCATTGGGATTGGAACTTCAACTTACTGAACTCTGATTTAGGTAGAAGCATCTGATAGAGGAGGGAGATTAAATGACCAGGTTTGGAATTGGTAAGAATGAGATTCTCAAAGGTTGTTGAAGGTTTGGACCAATCAAATCTGGCCTTCAAAGAATTCAGAAAGTGTCTAATTTGGAAGTATTGCCAATGAGAGAGGGAAATATCCGATCTAAGGTCGGACATTTCTGAGAAGGATTTTATCGTTCCATGAGAAATAAATTCATGGACTCTTGGGCAATTAGAGGAGGGCCAATTTTGCAGGAATGGGATATCGTCAGATGCTGGGAAGGCTGGATTATTGCACAAAGGTGTCAATTTACCAGGGAAGGATGCCAACCCAACAGATGGTGTTTCCTCATTGTTTTGATAGTGGTGGCAAGCATAAGAGGATTAGACCAGGAGGCCTGTGCTCTTCCAGGCGTATCCACTCAACCTAGAACTTGTGTTTGTTTTGTAGCCAAGTCTTTATCTACCAGAACTCAGTTTTGGGGAGTTTGGGTATTTGACCATACAGCTGCTCTGCATAGCTGAGATGCCATATGGTATCTATGCAGGTCAGGCAGAGCCATGCCTCCTTCCTCTTTAGACAAAATCAAGGTAGAGCGTTTAATTCTAGGGGGTTTATTTCCCCAGATGAATTTGTTTAGGTTTTTCTGTAGGTCTTTAAGAAAAAAAGGGGGCAGGGTCAGTGGAATACACTGGCTGATGTAAAGGAAGCGGGCAATATATTCATTTTAACTGATGCCATTCGTCCAAACCAAGAAAGACTTTTGTGAACCCCATCGAGATAGGTCTGCTATCAGTTCCTTACCTACAGCTTCAAAATTGAGTGAAAAAAGATCTTTAAGATTATGGGGGATATTAATTCCCAGATACTTAAGGGACACCGTATTCCAAATGAAAGAGAAAGAGGATTTACAAAGGTTGACGATGGACACATCAAGGGTGACATTCAGGGCTTGGGATTTCGAGAAATTTATCTTCAAATTTGCCAAAAAGCCAAATTCTTCAAAGCATTTAATGAGATTAGATAAAGATATCAGAGGTTCTTGAAGATAAAAAAAAGGAGATCATCTGCAAATGCTGAAACAACATGGTAAGAAGTTCCTGTCCGAATGCCCTTGATGGATCCATCCCCCCTAATAGCATTTAGGAAAGGTTCAAGTGTAAGGATATAAATTAGAGGAGAAAGAGGGCATCCTTGTCTTGTACCATTAGAAATGTTCGATCGCTGAGATAATAAATCCATTTGCCTTGACTCTAGCCGAAGGGTTTGAATATAGGAGTTCGATCCATTGTTTCATAGATGCGCCAAAGCCTAGACTTGATTGGGTGGCGCGCAAATAGTCCCAACACCACCCTGTCAAAGGCCTTTTCAGCATCCGTGGAAAGAATAAAAGCGCCAATACCTTTCTTTCTCACATATGACATCATGCCTATCGTCCTCATCACATTGTCCTTGGCCTCTCTGCCGGGAACAAAGCCTGCCTGGTCTAATCCTATATGGTCAGGGAAGTGGGAGTAATCTTTTGGCCCAAATTTTTGCCAGTAATTTCGCATCAAGATTAAGAAGGGAGATGGGTCTATAATTGGAGCATAGTTGGGCATCCTTCCCAGGTTTTGGGATCACCGAGATATGTGCTTCTAGTAATTGAAAAGAAGGGATAGTAGAAACCGTGATGAAATTAAAAGGTGCTGTAAACACTGGTGCAAGGATTGCTTTAAAAGTTCTGTAATATTGGGATGTAAACCTGTCAGGTCCTGGGGCTTTTCCAAGTTTTTACGCAATGAACGCATTACTGGTTCATTGCGTAAAAATTTACGCATTGAACCAGTAACGCGTAAAAATGCATGTGTTAATGTTCTTGCACTAGCGGGAATGCGTAAAAATGTATGCAATGCGTCCCGCCGACCTCCCAGGTCGCCAAGCTGCCAGCGGGGGACTGGAGCAGCAGTGAGCGACTACGAGGGCACAGGATGGCTGCATGGGGCTGGTAGAATCCCCAGGTAAGTGAAACTCATTTTTTTATTTTGTTTGAACCTTCCCTTTAAGAGCTTTAACAGCAAGTAGAAATTCGTCTGTCGTTAGGGGTAACTCTAGATCCTCTCTATCAGATTGTGAGAGGTTTAGCATATTTCTGGAGAAATTCAGAGATTTTAGATTGTCTAGCAGAAGGATTATGTAGGTTTGATGCATGAGAAGAAAGATTATAAAGTGAGTGGTAATAATTTCTGAATTCTTCAGCTATTTCTTCAGATTTGACTAATTTATTCCCATTATTGTCTCTGATAGAGGAGATATTTGAATGGGTTACCCGTTTCCGAAGAGCTATCGCTAAGTATTTACTGCTTTTATTGCCCATTTCATAAAATATTTTTTTCCTTGACATCCTTTTGGCTTCTGTATGTAGGAGCAGGGGCGCCTCTAGGCATAGGCAGTACAGGCCATTGCCTGGAGGGCCATTGGTCCTGGGGGGCGCCATGTTGCTGGATTAAGCTCCACCCCCAAATTAAGCCCCGCCCTGGACTAATTCCTGTCTCTGTGGGTGTTCTATTACTTCCTTCTGCTGCATCTACTTAGCGTAAGTTGCAGGCAGCTGCCACCTCTGTGCCTTGTGCATCCTTCTTTCCTCCTGTGTGCCCCCTTATGTCCCTTTTGTGCCTCCTTCTGTCTCCATGTGCCTCCTTCAGCCCCCCTGTGCTACCTCTGCCTCCATCTGTGCCCCTTTGTGCCTCCTTCTGTCCCCCCGTGCCTCCTTATGTCTTCTTTGTCTTTATTTGCCTCTTGTGCTACCTCTGCCTCCCTGTTCCTCCTTCAGTCCCACTCTGCCTCCTTCTGTCCCCCTATGCCCCCATCTGTCTCCCTGTGTGCCTCCTTCTGTCTCCATGTGCCACCTCTGTCCCACTGTCCCTGCTTCTGTGCCCCTTTGTGCATTCTTCTGTCTCCCAGTGGCCAGGCCGACCAGGTGGTCACCAGTGCTGTGCGGGGGTGACGCCCCCCCCCCCCCCCCCCCCGCGCAAGATGTTGTGTCCCCAGGTGGTTAACAGGCTTGTGGCGTCTAATAGATGCCGCGCCAGCTCATTCTGCAGCTTTAGATTATGTGTATTTTCTGGTGAAACGCTGCCCGCATTGAGTATTTTCTGGTGAAACGCTGCCCGCATTGAGTATTTTCTGGTGAAACACTGCCACATTACGATTATTTTCTGTGGAAATATTGCCGCATTACAATTATTTTCTAGAGAAATGCTGCCGCATTACAATTATTTCCTCGTGAAATGCTGCTGCATTACAATTATTTTCATGGGGGGCGCCACGTAGGGGCACCACAGATTTTCTTGCCTGGAGTGACGAAATGGCTAGAGGCGCCCCTGTGTAGGAGGTAGTGAAGTTTTGTCCTACATGTGGTTAGTTCATCAAGCGTTTGGCTAGCCAGGGATTGTTTGTGTAACAGTTCAAGTCTTGCTATGTTTGCAGACAGTTTGAGAATGCCTTCTTCCCTTTCCTTCTTAAAGAGGAACTCCAGTGAACATTTTACTGTTGGCAGGTGATGTAGCTGCTGCATGGTTTTTGGCAGTTGGAAACAGCTGTAAACAGCTATTTCCCACAAAAGTTCGAACTTTTCTTGTGGGAGGGGTTACTTGTGGGAGGGGTTTCACCACAATATCAGTCATACAGCGTCCCCTGATGGTCTGTTTGTGAAAAGGAATAGATTTCTCATGTAAAAGAGGGTATCAGCTACTGATTGGGATAAAGTTAAATTTTTGGTTGGAGTTTCTCTTTAAGCTTGGACCTCATTCTGATGAAATGTCCCCTGATTACAGGTTTGTGTGCTTCCCAGAGAGTCAGTTTGGAAACATCCTGAGTATTGTTTTGATCGAAATAGTGTGTAAGGGCCTGTGCTATTTCTTGTGATCTAAAGTCTTCCAGTAGGAGGTTAGGATTGAGTTTCCAGCACCATGTCTTGGAGGAGGATTCTGGCAAAAGTATTGTCAAAAATATGGGGGCATGGTCAGAGATTGTCATGTGACCTATAGATGTTTCAGAAACAAGGGGCAGATCACGTTGTGCTACAAAAAAAGTAGTCAATTTTAGAATACTTATTATGTATTGCAGAAAAATAAGTATAGTCCCTGTCTGAGGGGTGTGCAACCCGCCAGGGATCTATGAGCGTCAACTGTTGCAAGTTTTTCTGAATATGCTTTAGCGCCCTATAGGTTGTAGTTTTATTCGAGCAGAGGTTGTAGTGGGCTATTAAAATCACCACCTGTGATCAGGATGCCTCGAGCAAACTCAGAAAGCCTCAATATCATTGAGGCTATGAATTTCAGTTGTTTAGTATTGGGTGCATAGATTGTTGCCAGTGTAATTTGCCTTGAGCGAATTTTTCCTTTAACAAATAGATAGCGGCCTTCCTCATCCCTCTCTACATCTTCAAGAGTGAAGGGAAGGTCCTTATGAATAAAAATAGAAACCCCTTTGGTTCTGGATGTAGGGGAGGTAGAGAGGAATGCCACAGGGTATCTATAATCAAATTTAGCAGGAAGGATGCGAGAGCGCAAATGAGTTTCTTGCAGAGACGCAATTTGAATTTTTTCCTTTCTAAGAAAATCAAAGACAGTAGATCTTTTTCCTGCAGTGTTAAGGCCATTGACATTCAAAGAGACCATTCTCCAGGTATCAGGACTCCTGTAGGATCGTCCTGAGGCATCACGATCACCATGACTCAAAGGATTCATTGTAATGCAGCAACCAGGAACTGGAGTAGTGTCTAGAGAACAAGTGTGTGTCAGAAGATGAAAGGAGAAAGCAGGAAAGAAAGTAAGAAATGTTAGGAATAGAAAGAAAGAAGAAGATTGACACAGAGAGAAAGATTGAGTATAGCCACAAACCAAAATTTGCTTCATTAGAGGAATGTAACCCTCAAGAGCACAACGTAGAAGGTCATGCTCCCAATTAAGTGGGGTAATAGATCAGTGTATTGCAAACACACTGGGCTATGAAATGCGTGCAATTCAACACTGAAACACGTACCCTAAAAATGTCTAGGATAGAAAAGAAGGGAATAACAGATATATCTTCATAAAATACTGCAACGTCCACCATAATGTGTACATAGAACCAGCAATAAATTGAGATAAAAATAAAGTTAGTGAATACAGTCAATATTGCCATATATACTGAGATTAATCATTTAAGATTATCCAAGAGGGCACTGCAGGGTACCCGCAGAACGGAGGCACAACAGCGACACCCCCAAAATCCGAATAGAGGAAAAAAAAAACCAGAAACCTCTGAGGTGAAAGAAACCACAGCTGTTTTCCATCGTTTCAGGGGAGCACTCAACTTAAAAGCTAGGTCCAGAGTATGTATGATCTTAAAATACCACATATATGTAACATGACCTATGGGTTCTGTAAAAGGGAAGGGTTAGTCAACATAGTCATTGTATGAACAAAGTAGAGGAGGCATAACTTAGAAAATATTGAAATCACAGTAAGGCTCCCTGCACACTGCATGCGATTCCGATTTTTAATCGGTTTTTACATCCGATTCCGATTTATAATCGTTACTGCATGCTGCGTTTTTTCCTCCGTTTTTCTGTTGATTGCATTCAGGGAAAATCGGAATCGCAAAACGGATTTGCAGTGTGCAGGGAGCCTAATAGTGCCATTTCAGTAGTAGTTATCATGACAGGCTTTTAAGTGAATAACATTATGTGTTCAAACACAAAATAAGGTAGGAATGAATGGTAACGTTCCGGGGAGATATAATTTGGATTTGATTCTATGTAAGTGATAGGATCTAAAACAGTACAACAAAAACAGCAGCACTTCAGATAAAATGGATACCAAATACACCAGACACAGTACTGTATCTCACATAGAGGCTGGATGAAAGTTAAGGAAAGCATAGATCTCCACTGAATTTGAATGTTGTGAGATGGTAGGGAAAAACATCACTCCTCATCCTGTGAATCTCCATCTTGTTGGGGAGAATGTGGCCCATTGTCAGCACTTATGACAAGGTTGGAAGGGGAAGGGACATTCTGTTTGTCTTGATCTCGCCATTTGCGTGGATCAACAAAATTAGGATCCAGACCAGGTAAATTCTCCCAATCTGGAACATCAGGGATTGGGATGTCTAAATCTGCACAGAAATCTGCAAGACCTGCTGCATTGCGGAGAGTAAACATCTTGCCTCCTTGTTGTACTGACAGGGCGGATGGGAAGTGCCATCTATAAGTCACACCTTTGCCCTTTAAAGCAGATAGTAAGGATAATGTTGGATAATGTTGGATAATGTTATTATGGAGAGATCCTGAAAAAGGTGAATCTGACTGTCATTAAAGATGATAGCATCTTGATTTCTAGCAGCTCTCATGAGGTCTTCCTTGAGGGGGAAGCATTCCAGGCAACAGATTATGTCTCTGGGCTGATCTGTAACTGCAGCTCATGGTTTAAGAGCTCTGTGTGCCCTCACAAACCCAATCTCTGTATCAGAGGGGCGGTCAAGCAGATCATTGAAAATGGCTGAGAAAGCCTGTGTGATACAATCAGAGGCCACGGATTCTGGAATACCCTTCACCCTTATTTTACATCTTCGTCTCCTGTTATCAAGGTCCTCGATAAGGTGGGTAGGTTCATCTAGTAAGTCACTATGAGAGTCATTTTTCTTGCGCAGTGATTTTATTTGCACATCCTGCTTTACCCAGTCTTCCTCCAGTGAGGTTAGATTGAGGCCTAGTGCCGCGACATCGCTCCTAACCACGGCTATGGCAGAGTGGAATGAAGCTCTAATGTCTTCTGCCATTGTATGCATGTCGGCAAGAGTTGGAGGGGTAAGGAGCTGGGCACTAACCTTATCGGTTGCTTGTGGGGAGGTGTTCGGGGACGGCTGAGGTTGCTGCGTAGTTTTGGTCTGCGCCATGTTGGATGTTTGCTGGCGGGTTCCGTGAGAGCGGAATAACTCAGGAACGGTCTTCCCGATCAGGCCTTGAGATGTTCCTTTGACTGCAGCGGCTTGTCTTGCGGGAGCCTCTTGTAGCAATGAAAAGTTAGCTGGAATTAGCTAGAATAGTAGCTTCGGGTGGACAGCGTGCAGGAGCAGAAGGTCAGGCAGCCATCTCGTTGCAGCGCCAAGCCACGCCCCCTGAGTTCCAATAAATAGTTCTAAAGGTTTTGGAATCAATAAAATGACAACAGTGCCCAAATTTATGCACCTGCCTAATTTTATTTAAACAATGATTGCACACTTTCTGTAAATCCAATAACCTTCATTTCACTTCTCAAATATCACTGTGTGTGTCTCCTATATGATATATTTAACTGACATTTTTTATTGTAAAAACCAACGATTTATACAGAAAATCATGACGATTAACAACGTTGCCCAAACTTTCACATCCCACTGTATGAGAAGCACGCACCTTGATCTGTTTAAAGCATTGAGATGAATGCCTGTTGTTAATTCCTGTTGTTCTTGTTCTGTCTGTCATGTAAAGATGCCATGTGTACCACAACCAATTCCGGGTACGATAACTGCCGTACTTGGTGAATAAACTTGATTCTGATTCTGATACTGAATGCTTCCATTCAACTCAATGCAGGACATGGTTGATCTCACCAGAAGAAAACTATGAGGACGGATGAAAGCAGCCGTATGTTTTAAAGTAGTGATCATTTGACCCGATCACACCACTATCACATCTCAAGCAATCTGAAAAGAGCAGCTTTTTAGGCAGAAGTAATGGCACTTTCTGGGGAAATCAGGCTGATCACTTCACTACATTTATAAATATGTTGATATTAATGATTGCATGCATTTCTAGGTTAAGTATATGATTATATTAACTTTATATTTTTAGTTCTTCATGAAGTAGACGTTGTTGGAAGAAGTATAATGAAGTTCACAGGTAAACTTTAAAAATCATTTTCTCAATTTTTTCAAAAATAAACGTTATTTCCATGCTTCACAAAATAATAAAGCGTTTTAACCTCTCGCCAGGGACAGTGGGCATAGTCATGCAAAACTGTAATGATCCGCTCAGCTGTCTGCACAGGCAGACAACTGTTTGACCATTCCTTAAGTCTGAGGGCTGCAGGTCTCTTTTGCAAGTTTCAGACTTGCTCTGCCACTGAGGAATTTGCATACACTAGTCATGCAAATTGCCTAGCTGCCTCCTTTGAAGGCTTGCAGTATAAATACCATGTTCTCCCAGGATCCTTTGCTGGTCATGATGGTTTGTTCCTGCTAAACACTCCTGGAGTGTCAGCCTTGCTATTGTTTGCTACAGATTATCTTAGAGTATTCCTTGGGACTGCACTAGGCATTCCTTCTAGTGCAGTCAGGTTGTATTACTTGTATTGCCTTGTTCTGTTTCTCTGCCTCGATTGTCTTGTCGCCAGCGGCGGTCGACAGGAAATCGTTCTGTCTGTCTGGGAGTGTAGGCCAGAGCTGCAGCTGCTGCTGGCTGCTCCATCTGTCTGGATTGCATTCGCCCTAGTGGTAGTGGCAGTGCTTCCTTCTGTATTCTGCCTTAGGGGTGCTAACCAGAGCAGCGGTTGCTACTGGTAGCCCCATCTGTTTGTCTGTCTGGATCGCATCCGCTCTAGCAGTAGCAGTGGTGGTTCCCTCTATATTCTGCCTTAAGGGTGCTAGCCAGAGCAGCGGTTGCTACTGGTAGCCCCATCTGTCTGTCTTGTCTGGTACGAACGCTTGCTGTAGGCTCGGTGAGGTATCCGTTTAGCAAACGTTGGCGTTCTCTATTTCGTGTTTGTGTACTTTGGTTAGTTAGGGTGGCACGCTTATCACTGGGCTTAACGCGCGGTGATCGTGCTTAAACACGTTCGCTGTTGCGAATGAGTGCGGTGTTCGCGTTTAACTAGCGTTTGTTATTTTCCTTGATGTTCTTATTATTGTTGCTTACTGTGCCTTTTGCTACTCTCGTGCTCTGTCCTGCTCAGTCTTGTGTCTGTTGGCAATCGCCAGTCTGGCGATTGCATTCATACTTTGTTTCTGCTGATGCGTGTTCACCGTCGCTGGGTGGCGACTAGATTGGTGGACACACATTCATTCTGTCCCTGTGCTCTTTCTTTATACTTGTGCTCTGTCTAGTTCAGTCTTGTGTCACTATTGGCAATCGCTACACATTGGCAATTACTTTTCTCCTATGTTGCTGTCACTTACAGTAGGTAGTAGAAATCTGACAGAAGTGACAGGTTTTGGACTAGTCCATCTCTTCATAGGGGATTCTCAGCAAGGCTTTTATTCTTTATAAAGATATTCAATGATGCTGGCCAGCTTCCCTGCTCACTACACAGTTTTTGGCAGTTGGACAGAGCAACTGCCATTGACTAAGTGCTTTTGAAAATAAATATATCGCTGAGAATCCCCTATAAAGAGATGGACTAGTCCAAAACCTATAGGAGAAAAGTAATTTATGGCTCATTTTACTCTGGAAAAAATGTACTTCTTATTTGTATATGTTTGCACATATTTTACATTTTACAGTTTTTTGCTGTAGTGCCCCTTTAACATTCAGCTGTGCAACTGAAAGATTCTCTTAAGTTAGGACTTAGTTGGCATATAGTAAAACCCTCACGTATAAGAAATTACAGCTATTAAACACTTTCCTGACAGAAAAAGCTTTTGAGAGCAGGTGATAGATAAAAAAATGTAAATAAAATAGTTCATATATTTTATCTCTCTGAGACACAAAGAAACACTGTGTCATTGAGCAAAGACAAAACATTAAATCTACTTATTTACATATTAAGTTTTTAACCACTTCCCTACCACAGGTTATTACCCTTTAAAAAACAGAACAATTTTCACATTTCACTCCTCCTATTCATTCGCCAATAACTTTATCGCTACTTAAAGGGGAACTGAAGAGTGAGGTATATGGAGGCTGTCCTGTTTATTTCCTTTTAAGCAATACCAGTTGCCTGGCAGCCCTGCTGATCCTCTGCCTCTAATACGATTAACCATAGCCCCTGAACAAGCATTCAGCAGATCAGGTGTTTCAGTGGTTCAGACTTTAAAGTCAGATCTGACAAGACTAGCTGCATGCTTGTTTCTGGTGTTAATCAGATACTACTGCAGATAAATAGACCAGCAGGGCTGCCAGGCAACTGGTATTGATTAAAAGGAAATAAACATGACAGCCTCCATATAGCTCTCTCTTCAGTTCCCCTTTAATACACCTAAATGATCTATATATTGTTTTTAGTGGGACAAACTAGACTTTCTGGGGCTGGTATTTTTTTTTGCTAATCATTTTATTGCCTAGGCATTTTAAAGGGAATAAAAAGAAAAAGTAATTATTTCTCAGTTTTCAGCCATCAGTTGGCTGATGGTGTAATGGTTAAGGGCTCTGCCTCTGACACAGGAGGCCAGGGTTCGAATCTCGGCTCTGCCTGTTCAGTAAGCCAGCACTAATTCAGTAGGAGACCTTTGGCAAGTCTCCCTTACACTGCTACTGCCAATAGAGCGCGCCCTAGTGGCTGCTGCTCTGCTCTGGCGCTTTGAGTCCGCAAGAAGAAAAGCGCAATATAAATGTTATTTGTCTTGTCTTGTCTTATAATAAAAAGTGATACTGTGGATAAAACCAACACATTTTATTTGCCTATTTGTCTTGGTTATTGCTACATTTAAAATATGTCCCTAATACAATATATGGTGACAAGCTTTTATTTGGAAATAAAGGTGTTTTTTTTCCCGTTTTGTTTTCTTTATACTTTATCAATAATTACAAGCCGTTATTATTATTATTATTAACATTAAAAACCACCCTCTTCACCTCTTCACCTCAAAGGGTTTTTCTGCTCAAAAAACCAGAGCAGTTTTCACCCGTCAGTGCTCCTTCCATTCATTCACCTATAACTTTATTACTACTTATTACAGCGAAACAATCTATATCTTGTTTTTTTGCCACTGTATAGGCTTTCTTTGGGGGGTACTTTTTGCTAAAAATTATTTTCTTCTAACTCAGTTTTAATAAGAAGAATAAGAAAAAAATTGAAAAAAAAAACATTATTTCTCAGTTTTCAGCCATTATATTTTCAAAATGAAACATGCTACCGTAATTAAAACCCACACATTTTATTTTCCCGTTTGTATCGTTTATTGCAACGTTTAAACTTTTTCCCTAGTACAATATATGGCGCCAATATTTCATTTGGAAATAAAGGTGCATTTTTTTAAGTTTTGCGTCTATCCCCAATTACAGGCCCATAATTTATAAAGTAATTGTAGTATACAGTTTTTGTATACATATTAAAAAAAGTTCAGTCCCTAAGGTAACTATTTATGTATTTTTTTTTAATTTTGTAAAAAAAAAATTTATTAAAAAAAAAAAAAAAAGGTAACTTTAGGGGAGTGTGGGAGGTCAGGGGTTAATAATAATAATAAAAAAGGTAACTAGGGATAATAAACTGAAAAAAAAAGGGGGGATGTAATATTACAATTTGGCCACAAGATGTCCTCAGTAGTGACTTCAGCTCCGTACTGTTTGTACGTAAACGGAAGCACTACGCATACGGAATGAATGAATGGCCGAGCCGTCTGTATAGAAGGCTGCAGCCATTACACGGGGAATTAAATCAATGAATGGGATTTGTTTTCCCATTCATTGATCTAGCAGCGGGCGATCGGCGGTAATGAGCGGCGGTACTGAGCGCGGGGGGGCGAGCGGGGGGCGTGGCGGGAGGGACGTAGTACCTACGTCCCTGCACAGAGTTATGGCAGTTTGCAGGGACGTAGTTACTCGTCCCGGGGGAGGGGAAATGGTTAAGAATGCCAGGGTGGCTGCGTAGAAGTATTTTTTGAATTTTTTTAAAATCATGTAGCTAGCCTAGCGCTTGCTACATGATTCCCCCCCTCCCTGCGGCATCCCTCCCACCCCTCCGATCGCTGCCGGTGATCAAGCCCATCCGGAAATCCCGTTCTGAACGGGATTTCCTTTAGGGCTTCGCCCGTCGCCATGGCGACGATCGCGATGACGTCATCGACATCGTGACGTCACAGGGTGTCCAGATCCAGCCCTCAGCGCTGCCTGGCACTGATTGGCCAGGCTGCGCACGGGGTCTGGGGGGGGCCTGTTACACGGCGGGTAGCGGCGCATCGGCGGCGATCGCGTACAACATGCATGCTAGCTGCTTGTTTTAAAATAAAAATTGAGCAAATCGGCCCAGTAAGGCCAGAGCGGTGCACAGCGGCGGTTGAGCTCGTCCATACCGCCAAGAAGGTTAATAAACCCTCATGATATACATATTAAACAAACTGAATCCCTAAGGTGACTATTGTGAGTGTGTGTTTACTTTAATTTTATGAATGATTACTGGCTTCTTACTGATGTCGGTGATCAATCATTCACAGGCACTTTCATTGGGATTGGGAACCCATGCTCCCATTCACTGATCGGCGCTCCGTAGGACAGCGGCAAGAGTGTACAACGACTAAAACATAGCAGTGCTTATATATACGTCCCTGATCCCGAAGTGAAGCTGTCAGGCACATATTAATATGATACAAGGATCCGGAACTGGTTAAACATAGCAAAGCTGGGATATCTATAAAAAAGTAAAAAATCATTTTTAGGAGTAGGAGAATACCGTAAATAGAATTGTTTATCTCATCAGTTTTTTTTTTTTCATTTAAAGTGACAAGCATTTCTTCTTTGCTCTAAAAGATTTCTTACAGCCTTAGACCTACTAGCACAAACAAAAATAATAGCAGAACAGCATTCCTACAGTTAAATACAGCACTTTATCTTGCCGTGGAAAGCCCCTTCAGCTTAGGATTCGATCTGAGGTGGAGATAACAGTAGCTTTTGTTTACATTCCTCAGTTGTTACATTGTGTGTAACAACTGATACAGCACAGTTCTCTGTGCTTTAAAGGGAAGGTTCAGGCAGCGCTTAAAAAAAATAAATATCCAAATCCACTTACCTGGGGCTTCCTCCAGCCCGTGGCAGCCAGGCTGTGCCCTCGGCGCCGCTCCGCAGGCTCCCGGTGGTCTCTGGTGGCGAGCCCAACCTGGCCAGGTCGGCTGCCAGGTCGGGCTTCTACTGCGCTCCACAATGCGTGTCATTGATGCGTGCTGACGTCATCCTACGTCCTCCGGGCTGTGCGCAGTACAGCCTGGAGGACGTCGGATGATGTCAACGCGCACCAATGACACGCATTATGGAGCGCAGAAGAAGCCCGACCTGGCAGCCGGCCTGGCCAGGTCGGGCTCGCCACCGGAGACCACCGGGAGCCTGCGGAGCGGCGCCAAGGGCACAGCCTGGCTGCCACGGGCTGGAGGAAGCCCCAGGTAAGTGGATTTGGATATTTTTTTTTTAAGCGCTGCCTGAACCTTCCCTTTAAAGGGATACTGTAGGGGGGTCGGGGGAAAATGAGTTGAAGTTACCCAGGGCTTCTAATGGTCCCCCGCAGGCATCCTGTGCGCATGCAGCCACTCACCGATGCTCCGGCCCTGCCTCCGGTTCACTTCTGGAATTTCAGACTTTAAAGTCTGAAAAACACTGCGCCTGCATTGCCGTATCCTCGCTTCCCCTGATGTCACCAGGAGCGTACTATGCAAGCGCAGACCGTACTGGGACTGCGCAGTACACTCCTGGTGACATCAGCAGGAGTGAGGACACGGCAACGCAGGCGCAGTGGTTTTCAGACTTTAAAGTCTTAAATTCCAGAAGTGAACCAGAGGCGGGGCCGGAGCATTCGGAAGTGGCTGCGCGGGCACAGGATGTCTGTGGGGGACCATTAAAAGCCCCGGGTAACTTCAACTCATTTTCCCCCGACCCCCCTACAGTATTCCTTTAAGCATGCACACAGTTCAGAACAGCTCACTAGAAGATGGATTTCAATATATAATAAAAAGCAGCTTGAATAAAATGCAATGGCAGCTTTCAGAGCAGATAAACTGGACTTTAGGAACTTTTAATTTGTAAACAGACAATATTACTTTTGCACAAAAGCAAATAACTGTATGTGTAATAAAAAGTAGGAAACACATTTTTTTGAATGTTATGTCAGACCCCGTTTTCACTGGGGCCGAAATAGGCCAGAATCTGCAGCAATTCCCTGCAAGCAAGTCGCACGAGGAAACGCTGCCTATGTCGCCACTTGCCAATGACTTGCCGTCCCGATCACGTGCCTTTACGTATCTGAGCGGAATGATGCAGATTTATGCAGCATGCACCCGAATCCCTAACCATGTATGGCAGTGCTAAGCGATCCAAATCACTTCAAGTGCATTCTGCAAGACACACCTACCCCAGCTAGAGGAAACTGACCCTAACCCATGAATGTATGGCACAGATACAACCTTAGATGCATATCACCATGGAATCCAGCTTCCACAGAGCGGTTTGACTTTGTTTGACTCATCTATTGGAAATGGGGTTTGGTGAATAACTTTAAGAAAAAAAGTGAAGAGGATTTTGTCACTGTTACATTTACAGTGCATGTCAACCACTCACTCACATAATCTGTTTAATTATTATTAATACTACAGGTTTTTTGGTTGCACACAGCTGCAGACAGTAAAAAACTGTGATATCCCATTAAAGTGAACCTCCGGACTAAAAATCGACTCAGCAGCAATGAAAAGGCTTGGTGTTTCTTTAACACTTTCACAGCATCAGAACTTTGTTTCTCTTATACAAGCCTCATTTTTAGCTGCACAGAAGAAAACTGCCCGGGCTTTTTTCCCCTGATGCTGTGCAAAGCGTGATGGGGTTTCTGATTTTTTTTTTTACATTTTGAATTTGACATTTAAAACCTAGTGAGTGCAGCTGGGAGGGGTAATCAGGACACAGGACAGTTGGAACTGTGTCTCCTGCTCCTTGTCACCTCCTTTCAACCAAAAAGATGACTGCCCCCATGACAAAGATGGCAGCCCCCATGAATCACAAACATTTGCCTGTTCTTTTAAAACAGGGTGGGTAAGAGATTATATTACTTATCTATTCTAATTAACATAACTAATGTAACTTGATGACAGTATGTTTGTTTAGGCTGAAGTTCCCCTTTAAGGTTACTTTGCATTGGCACAGTCCTTGCTCTACACAGTAGCAGGGGTCCTGGAAGATCTGTTGCACAAAAAAAAGGGAATGTATTTACCAAAACGGCAGCATGGTTACTCACATTGAGTCATGCCCGTTTTTAGGGCCGTGCAGCCGCCCTGGGCACTGTTGGGAGGGGGGCGCTGTAATGGAGGGGGGAGCCGGAGCCGCGGGGAGGGCAGCCCGACCTCTCCCTCCCTCTCCCGGGCCGCCCTCCGCGCTCCCCCCTCAGATCAGATGCAGAGTAATTAATTAGCGCAGCAGGAAGTGTACATAACTACTCACCTCCCTGCGTTCTACTGGCCGCTCACTCGCCGCTGATCTTCCCCTCTCGGCATAGACGCTGATACACACGCTGCTCCCGGCTAAACAGGAAGCAGCGTGTGTATCAGCGTCTATGCCGAGAGGAGATCAGCGGCGAGTGAGCGGCCAGTGGAACGCAGGGAGGTGAGTAGTTATGTACGCTTCCTGCTGCGCTAATTAATTACTCTACATCTGATCTGAGGGGGGAGCGCGAAGGGCAGCCCGGGGAGAGGGAGGGAGAGGTCGGGCTGCCCTCCCCGCGGCTCCGGCTCCCCCCTCCATTATGGGGGGAAGCTGCCTATCTAACCTATATTGGGGGACACCTACCTAATCTCACCTATACTTGGGGGCAGCTACCTATCTCACCTATACTGGGGGGCATCTACCTAATCTAACCTATATTGGGGGACACCTACCTAATCTAACCTATACTGGGGGGCAGCTACCTATCTCACCTATACTGGGGGGCACCTACCTAATCTAACCTATACTGGGGGGCAGCTACCTATCTCATATATACTGGGGGGCACCTACCTAATCTAACCTATATTGGGGGACACCTACCTAATCTAACCTATAATGGGGGGCAGCTACCTATCTAACCTATACTGGGGGGCACCTACCTAATCTAACCTATACTGGGGGGCAGCTACCTATCTCACCTATACTGGGGGGCAGCTACCTAATCTAACCTATACTGGGGGCAGCTACCTATCTCACCTATACTGGGGGGCAGCTACGTAATCTAACCAATACTGGGGGGCACCTACCTAATCTAACCTATATTGGGGACACCTACCTAATCTAACCTATACTGGGGGAGCAGCTACCTAATCTAACCTATACTGGGGGGCAGCTACCTAATGTAACCTATACTGGGGGGCACCTACCTAATGTAACCTATACTGGGGGGCACCTACCTAATCTAACCTTTACTGGGGGGCACCTACCTAATCTAACCTTTACTGGGGGGCACCTACCTAATCTAACCTTTACTGGGGGGGGGACCTACCTAATCTAACCTATACTGGGGGGCACCTACCTATCTAACCTATACTGGGGGGCACCTACCTATCTAACCTATACTGGGGGGCACCTACCTATCTAACCTATACTGGGGGGCACCTACCTATCTAACCTATACTGGGGGCACCTACCTACCTAGTCTATACAGGTGGCAACTATACTGGTTACCTATATTGCAGGCACCTACCTATCTAACCTATACTGGGGGGCACCTACCTATCAAACCTATACTGGGGGCACTTGCTTATCTAACCTGTATTGGGGGCACTTACTTATCTAACATGTATTGGGGGCACTTACTTATCTAACCTGTATTGGGGGCACCTACCTACCTATCCTATACAGGTAGCAACTATACTGGCTACCTATATTGCAGGCACCTACCTAACTAACCTATACTGGGGGCACCTACCTATCTAACCTATGCTGGGGGCAACTATTCTGGCTACCTATATTAGAGGCACCCACCTAGCTAACCTGTACTGGGGCACCTACCTATCTAACTTATATCGGGGGCGCCTGCCTATCTAACCTATACTGGGGGCAACTATACTGGCTACCTTTACTGGAGGCACCTACCTGGCTAACCTATACCGGGGGCAACTATACTGGCTCACCTATGCCTGGCTACCTATACTGAGGGGGGGGGGGGGCGCAATTTTTACACCCTCACCCTGGGTGCATTTTAGCCTAGAAACTGCACTGCATTGAGTCAAGGGTGAAATCAAATGAACACGAACCTAGCAGCATTGAAATGCCAGTGGGCCTGCCCAGCAAAACCCAGCAAAAAATGTTTTAATGTAAATTACCTTGCAAACAACCTTATGAGACATGACAAAAAATGGACTGTACACTTCTTAGAATATTATTCAGCCGGCAAATATGTGTGGGGCACGACAATTAGGATATATGTTCCCACAAAACAAAAACAGCATATTTAGGCTGCATTTCTTTGCCAAACACAATTAGGCAAACTGCCTGTCAAAAAAGTTACTATGCAGAATTTTACCCACAAAAAGGACAGTTAAGCATAGCATCCCCCACAAATAAAATAACCACAATTCGACAGAGTCTGCAGTCATTGGTAGATCGTAGCCGAAATTTCCCCCCAAATCATAAATAGGCAGAAATCCCACCAAATTCATAATCAGACAGTGCCCCTCCCCAAATCATAATTAGGCAGAAGTCCCCCCCAAAATCCAAAATCATTAGTAGGCAGAGTTTCAACCTACACTCACCTAAAGGATTATTAGGAACACCTATTCAATTTCTCATTAATGCAATTATCTAATCAACCAATCACATGGCAGTTGCTTGCTTCAGTGCATTTAGGGGTGTGGTCCTGGTCAAGACAATCTCCTGAACTCCAAACTGAATGTCAGAATGGGAAAGAAATGTGATTTAAGCAATTTTGAGCGTGGAATAGTTGTTGGTGCCAGATGGGCCGGTCTGAGTATTTTACAATCTGCTCATTTACTGGGATTTTCACGCACAACCATTTCTAGGGTTTACAAAGAATGGTGTGAAAAGGGAAAAACATCCAGTATGAAGCAGTCCTGTGGGCGAAAATGCCTTCTTGATGCTAGAGGTCAGAGGAGAATGGGCCGACTGATGCAAGCTGATAGAAGAGCAACGTTGACTGAAATAACCATTTGTTACAACCGAGGTATGCAGCAAAGCATTTGTGAAGCCACAACACGCACAACCTTGAGGCAGATGGGCTACAACAGCAGAAGACCCCACAGGGTATCACTCATCTCCACTACAAATAGGAAAAAAAAGAGGCTACAATTTGCACGAGCTCACCAAAATTGGACAGTTGAAGACTGGAAAAAATGTTTCCTGGTCTGATGAATCTCGATAGAGTCAGAATTTGGTTTAAACAGAATGAGAACATGTATCCATTATGCCTTGTTACCTCTGTGCAGGCTGGTGGTGGTGGTGTAATGGTGTGGGGGATGTTTTCTTGGCACACTTTAGGCCTCTTAGTGCCAATTGGGCATTGTTTAAATGCCACGGGCTACCTGAGCATTGTTTCTGACCATATTCAACCCTTCATGACCACCATTTACCCATCCTCTAATGGCTACTTCCAGCAGGATAATGCACCATGTCACAAAGCTCAAATCATTTCAAATTGATTTCTTGAACATGACAATGAGTTCACTGTACTAAAATGGCCCCCACAGTCACCAGATCTCAACCCAATAGAGCATCTTTGGGATGTGATGGAACGGGAGCTTCATGCCCTGGATGTGTATCCCATAAATCTCCATCAACTGCAAGATACTATCCTATCAATATGGGCCAACATTTCTAAAGAATGCTTTCAGCACCTTGTTGAATCAATGCCACGTAGAATTAAGGCAGTTCTGAAGACGAAAGGGGGTCAAACACTGTATTAGTATGGTGTTCTTAATAATTCTTTAGGTGAGTGTATATCATTATTTGGCAGAAATCCTTCAAATGCATTATTAAAGGGGAACTGAAGAGAGAGGTATATGGAGGCTGTCATGTTTATTTCCTTTTAGACAATACCAGTTGCCTGGCAGCCCTGCTGATCCTCTGCCTCTAATACTATTAGCCATAGCCCCTGAACAAGCATGCAGCAGATCAGGTGTTTCAGTGGTTCAGACTTATAAGTCTGATCTGACAAGACTAGCTGCATGCTTGTTTCTGGTTTTAATCAGATACTACTGCAGAGAAATAGACCAGCAGGGCTGCCAGGCAACTGGTATTGATTAAAAGGAAATAAACAGGACAGCCTCCATATACCTCTCTCTTCAGTTCCCCTTTAACCTCCTTAGCGGTAACCCCGTGTGTGACACGGGGTAAGCCGCCGGAGGGTGCCGCTCAGGCCCTGCTGGGCCGATTTACTTAATTTTTTTTTTGCTGGACGCAGCTAGCACTTTGCTAGCTGCGCCAGCACCCCGATCGCCGCCGCCGCGCGCCCGATCGCCGCTATCCGGTGCGGCGCGCCCCCCCCCCCCCCCCAGACCCCGAGCGCTGCCTGGCCAATCAGTGCCAGGCAGCGCCGAGGGGTGGATCGGGTCTCCCAATGACGTCCCGACGTCGCTGACGTCGGTGACGTCATTCCGCCCCGTCGCCATGGCGACGGGGGAAGCCCTCCAGGAAATCCCGTTCTTTGAACGGGATTTCCTGATCGCCTATCGCCGGAGGCGATCGGCGAGGCTGGGGGGATGCCGCCGAGCAGCGGCTATCATGTAGCGAGCCCTCGGCTCGCTACATGATTTAAAAAAAAAAATAATTAAAAAAAAACTGCTGCGCTGCCCCCTGGCGGTATTTTTCATACCGCCAAGGGGGTTAAGCACAGATCCCCCAAAATCATAATTGGGTAGAGTCGTCCCCTAAATCATTATTAGCCAGAGATCCCCAAAATCATTAGTAGACAGAGTTTAAACCTAAATCATTATTCAACAGAAATCCCCTAAATTCATTATTAGGCACAGATCCCCCAAAATCATAATTAGGCAGAGTTTTCCCCTAAATCATTATTAGGTGGAGGTCTCCCAAAGCATTAAACTAACCAGCTGTCAGGTAGTTAATCAGCAGAAAAATGTAAACCATAAATCTAGGTGACAGTTGCCATATAACCAGCTAAACCACCATGCATCTGACAGGTGGGAACGTTACCTGCAACAGAACGATTGCTCAAAATCAAATACAAAAATCAGTTCACTTACAAGCATTACAAAACTTCATTGGTATTGGGTGCAAATCATCCTAAAATCATTAAACAACCCCCCTCCTTCATCCGTCATCCCACACAGCACACACACGGGGAAATACATCTTGCATGTTGCGTTAGTTATCAGCTGTAAAGGCTCATACACATGTCCAACTTGATGGACAACCAACCACACCACAAGTTGTTTATACGACAAGTACGTACACACACACACCAACCAACTAAACAACCAACTGTAACGGTGTAGCACAGCAAAAATACAGATATCTGATTATGTGGTGATCTGCAGTATCACCAATAATGCAGATAAGCAAAACTTTATTGCACAAGTGTGGTGATTGGTGCAAACAGTAAATCAGGAGAGCTCCTTTGATGATAGCCCTTGGTGACCGAGGCTATCACTAGGAAGCGAATGGTCGTACTAGCGAGGTCGGCAATGGGTCGTTAGCAGCGGTACAGAATCGTCAGGCAACAATCGTAGTCAAATGCAAGCTAAGGTCGGCAACGGGTAGGGTAGGCAAAGTACAGAGTCAGAAGGCAAAAATCAGAGTCAAGGTTCAGGCAGGAAATCGGCAACAGATCCGACTGGCAGAGTACAGAATCGAGAGGCAGAAGGGTAGTCAGAAGTTCAGGCAGAGTTCATACACAATAAAGATCACAATTCACTGATAATTATAATTACAGCTATCAAAGGTCTGACCGCTAACACTATGTTCTCGCAACAGCAGACAAAGAGCAAATGACAGGCGAGACCTGAAATAGCGTGGAGCAGCCCATAGCTCCACCCAGAGGTCAGCCAATAGGGAAGCAGACTGCCGTCAGCTGACCGACCAGGTCAGCTGACACGCATCCTTAATGTATGAGTGCGGCGGCGGTCCGTGCACACGCGAGCCCGATGATCGTTCACTTTCTCATCGAGACCGGACCTCAAGCTAAATGGCAAACTTTTCAACATGGCCGCTTTCAAAAGCAAAAACAATAACGTTGTTCAAAAGACTTGTACACCCATTTGAACCTGCATGACAGTTGGTCAGATTCATCCACCGCTTGGATCTGGCAAACAACCTGTTATCAGTTGGTCATCTGGTTGTTTGTTAGCTGTACAAACACCCAAATTATCTTCCAAAAGTTTGGAAGATAGTTGAACAGATTGTTGGTATGTGTGTATTGCTAGGTACACCCTTTACATTTTTTTGTTCGATAAATGCATTCGATTGATAATTTCCGTCATATCCGATATTACTTTAGGGCGTTTTACTGCAAGATTTCTCATAGAAGTGAATGGAAATTGATAAGAAAACATAAGAGAATCGAGCGGCAAATTGAGTGGACAAACTAATCGTGTATACCCAGCATAAGCGCCTTTACACATCATCCACCCATGACAGCCACACACTACTGGAACACCTTCATTAAGGCACAAAAGAAAAACAGCATGACTTGCATGTACAGCTTAATCGCTAATCCACATACAGTGGCTTGCAAAAGTATTCGGCCCCCTTGAAGTTTTCCACATTTTGTCACATTACTGCCACGAACATGAATCAATTTTATTGGAATTCCACGTGAAAGACCAATACAAAGTGGTGTACACCTGAGAAGTTGAATGAAAATCATACACGATTCCAAATTTTTTTACAATTAAATAACTGCAAAGTGGGGTGTCCATAATTATTCAGCCCCTTTGGTCTGAGTGCAGTCAGTTGCCCATAGACATTGCCTGATGAGTGCTAATGACTAAATAGAGTGCACCTGAGTGTAATCTAATGTCAGTACAAATACAGGTGCTCTGTGACGGCCTCAGAGGTTGTCTAAGAGAATATTGGGAGCAACAACACCATGAAGTCCAAAGAACACACCAGACAGGTCAGGGATAAAGTTATTGAGAAATTTAAAGCAGGCTTAGGCTACAAAAAGATTTCCAAAGCCTTGAACATCCCACAGAGCACTGTTCAAGTGATCATTCAGAAATGGAAGGAGTATGGCACAACTGTAAACCTACCAAGACAAGGCCGTCCACCTAAACTCACAGGCCGAACAAGGAGAGCGCTGATCAGAAATGCAGTCAAGTGGCCCATGGTGACTCAGGAAAAGCTGCAGAGATCTACAGCTCAGGTGGGTTAATCTGTCCGTAGGACATCTATTAGTCGTGCACTGCACAAAGTTGGCCTTTATGGAAGAGTGGCAAGGAGAAAGCCATTGTTAACAGAAAAGCATAAGAACTCCCATTTGCAGTTTGCCACAAGCCATGTGGAGGACACAGCAACCATGTGGAGGAAGGTGCTCTGGTCAGATGAGACCAAAATGGAACTTTTTGGCCAAAATGCAGAACGCTATGTACGGCAGAAAACTAACACTGCACATCACTCTGAACACACCATACCCACTGTCAAATATGGTGGTGGCAGCATCATGCTCTGGGGGTGCTTCTCTTCAGCAGGGACAGGGAAGCTGTTCGGAGTTGATGGGAAGATGGATGGTGCCAAATATAGGGCAATCTTGGAAGAAAACCTCTTGGTGTGTGCAAAAGACTTGAGACTGGGGCGGAGGTTAACATTCCAGCAGGACAACGATCCTTAACATAAAGCCAGGGCAACAATGGAATGGTTTAAAACAAAACATATCCATGTGTTTGAATGGCCCAGTCAAAGTCCAGATCTAAATCCAATCGAGAATCTGTGGCAAGATCTGAAAACTGCTTTTCACAAACGCTGTCCATCTAATCTGACTGAGCTGGAGCTGTTTTGCAACGAAGAATGGGCAAGGGTTTCAGTCTCTAGATGTGCAAAGCTGGTAGAGACATACCCTAAAAGACTGGCAGCTGTAATTGCAGCAAAAGGTGGTTCTACAAAGTATTGATTCAGGGGGCTGAATAATTACGCACACCCCACTTTGCAGTTATTTATTTGTAAAAAATGTTTGGAATCATGTATGATTTTCGTCCCACTTCTCACGTATACAACACTTTGTATTGGTCTTTCACATGGAATTCCAATAAAATTGATTCATGTTTGTGGCAGTAATGTGACAAAATGTGGAAAACTTCAAGGGGGCCGAATAGTTTTGCAAGCCACTGTACCTGTACACTTTAACCTTCCTGGCAGTTCGGGGTAAGCCGCGCAGGAGGTTTTCTCAGGCCCTGCTGGGCCGATTTGCGCAATTTTTTTTTTTGCTGCACGCAGCGAGTAATTTGCTAGCTGCCTGAGCACACTGATTGCCGCCGCCCCGCGCCGATTCGCCGCTATCCGCCGTGCCGCAGAGCCCCCCCCCCCCTAGACCCCGTGCACTGCCTGGCCTATCAGCGTCAGGCAGCGCTGAGGGGTGGATCGGGACTCCCTTAGACGTCACGATGTCCATGACGTCGGTGACGTCATCCCGCCCCGTCGCCATGGCGATGGAGGAAGCCCTCCAGGAAATCCTGTTCTTTGAACGGGAGGGTAGGGGGATGCCTCTGCACAGCGGCTATCATGTAGCGAGCCCTAGGCTCGCTACATTATTTAAAAAAATAAATAAATAAATAAAAAACGGCTGCGCTGCCCCCTGGCGGTTTTTAATAGACCGCCAGGAGGGTTAATCCTACATCTAATGCTGGGCATACACGGCTCGATGCCCCCTTATCAATCGAGCCGCTGATGGCTCAATTGATAATATCCGACATGTCCGATCACCGTTGGGATCGATTCCGCGCTCGATCGAGTGGGTGATAAGAAGCGCCGGCGGGGACAAGCGGGAATCAATCCGCGCGGACGAGCGTGGACGCGGCGGGGGTCGATCTGGCGGCTAATCGGTAGCCGGATCGACCCGTGTATGCCCAGCATTACTCTTAATCAGTATCCTCCCTGTTTGACCATCATGCCCCTACAGAACAGTCATACAAGAGAGGCCCAAGTCAGCCACCTTATTTAGGCAAAATAGGCTTAATGCTTAGCTCACTATTTAGCCCACAGGAAACTAAGGTTATTAGCTTAAAACTCTACGTACTCTCCAACCGGAGAAGCAAATTGTCACTATTCCCTCCTCAAAGGTCTACTCAGGTTGAAAAAGCCCTCAACTGACTGAGGTCAGAGTTGTGACAGATTACAAAATGGCATCCCATTGGGCTTTTCTCCCCATTATACTTAATATTCTACAGGTGTTCATCTATCCTATCCCTGAGTGGTCTCCTGGTCTTTCCTACATATAGCTTCATGCATGGGCACATCAACAAGTATGGGACACATTTAGACTTACAATTAATGAACTCTGTCATCTCAAACCTCTTGGTTCCCACAGAGTCATAAAAGGTGTCAGAGTGATCCACATGTTTACACACGACAATTCCAACATGGGAACATTACTTTCTTTTGCTGGGCAGATCTTCCCAACCACTTCTCTAAAGTTAAAGGGAACCTTAACTGAGAGGGATATGGATGTTTGCTTTTAAATAATACCAGTTGCCTGGTAGCCCTGCTGGTCTCTTTGGCTGAAGTAGTGGCTGATTCACACACCTGAAACAAGCATGCAGCTAATCCAGTCTGACTTCAGTCAGAGCACCTGATCTGCATTCTTGTTGAGTGGCTGTGGCTAACAGTATTAGAGACACAGGATCAGCAGGAGAGTCAGGCAACTGATATTATTTTAAAAGGAAAAATCCATATCCCTCTCAGTTTAGGTTCCCTTTAAGTCAGCAGATACTGGTCTTGACTCTTGAAATAGAAATTTGCATAGAAAGGTTTAATTGAGGCTCATGCCTAAAGCCTCATCTACATGGTACAATTTTCAGATGAGATCTATTAGACGGATCTATTAGATAATTTCCAAGCGGTCCAATCGGAATGCGTTAGATTTTGCAATAGATGTTGGGTACTTACCAAAGCAAAATCGAACGCAAAATTGATCTGAAACAATTTGGACGTCTACACACGATGCAATTTCTTATTAGATCTATCTAATAGATCCATCTATGTGATGGAAAATTGTACCGTGTAGATGAGGCTTAAAGCCTTGTACACATTTACAAAGCATGTTGCCAGGTGGGGATGTTCACCCGAGACTGTACAGACGCATCACTAGCCTGCAAGCCAGTGACTAGCTCTGTTATTATGCAGTGATGGGGGAGGGGGGGGGGAGGCCAGTGGAGCATTGGGGGCCACTGTACCTAGGCTAGATTCTCAGCAAAGGCTGTCATTATCACCCACCAACTTTGCTAAGTTTCATCTAGTGTGTGTAGGAGTGCAGCAGCATTATACATACTAGTCTAAAGTTTACCACCCTCCTAAAAGTGCAAACATAAAATGCAAAGTTAAAAATGCAAATGCAAAACGATTCTGGGAGAGATGCTCCCAGGAACACTTATGAGCTTGGAACCAGAAGAGCCGCGGTGGTAGATAGATGAGGGGGCGAGGCTAATAGAGGGTAAGAGAAAGAGGAAATTTTTTTTTAGGGGGAGTTAAATTTAATATACTGTATTTCATGGGAATATAAGACCATAAGAGACACCAAGGTATCTTAGGTACACTGCCGAGCTACACTAACTCCTGCTGCCCCCCAGCTCCACTCACAAGACACCCAGCTCCACTCACTACACTCCCAACTACACTCCCAGCTACACTCAGAGCACACCCAGCTATACTCACTACACTCCTAACTACACTCACAACACACCCATCTAAAGTCAGTACACAGCCAGCTACACTCACTACATTCCCAATTTCACTCACTGCTACACTTACTACACTCACTGATTCACTTAGTAAACTCACTCAAAACAGGATCATACACCAGGCAACCTAGGCTGGTGCTTGGGGACTAGGGGGTGTCAAGGGGCCCATCTGCCAACTTCTTTGACTTCTCGTCAGTTCAACATATGAAAAGGACCACAAGGGGCCCTCAATTTTACTACCTTGCCTAGGGCCCCATTACATCTTAATATATCTCTGCACTCACTGCTACACTCAGTACACTGCCCTAGCGCCTCTGATCGCGGCTCGCAGGCGAAATGTAAACACCCGGGGAAGAAATCCCCGGTGTTTACGGCGCACGGCGATGCTGTCACAGCAGCGCCGTAAAGGAGATCGGCGATCCCTGGCCTCTGATTGGCCGGGGATCGCCGGCATCTGATAGGCTGAAGCCTATCAGAGGCGGTACAGGACGGATCGCCGTCCTGTGCCGCACACAGCGAGGAGGGAAGGAGAGATAGGGCAGAATAGCGCTGCAAAGGGGGGCTTTGAAGGGCCCCCCCGCTAAACACAAACAGGCAGCGGCAATCAGACCCCCCCAGCAGGACATCCCCCCTAGTGGGGAAAAAAAAGGGGGGGGGAAGTCTGATCGCCCTGTCTGCCACACGATCTGTGCTGCGGGCTGAAGAGCCCTCGCAGCACACAGATCATTCAAAATGCATGCGGTCCTTATGTGGTTATACATGTGTGTGTATGTAGTACAGTCCTAGACAGGAAGCGGAAAAAAACAGTTTTCATCCTTGTTAATTTATTGTCATGTATTACGGCAGATTTAAACATCCGGAGAGACTTTATACGCGTTGGAGGTGGGAAACGTGTCATTCAGACTCAACAAAACACCTCAGACCTGGGTAAGACATTTATCAACTTATTTTATCCATTGGCATCTCCTAGCACTAAAGCTTGTGAGGTACGCCCTATTTAGACTGAGACTGTGAATCAGAGGAGTCAATACATTTATATTTTAACCACATTCCACGGTGCTATATGGGGAACCCTGAAACATTTATAACTCCTCCCCTCAGGAAGGGGAAATTCTGTAGCCTTATACTCCACATTGTTGTCCAGATTGCGGGAGATCAGTTGTGAGTGTGACCTGCTTATGACTTTGCCAAAAATTAGGCTGGTCAGAAAGCAGAGGCAAAACATCTTGGGCCTTGAAGTGGTCTTCCTAAACAAGTACTAGAGGCAGAAGGTTCTTGAAATGTTTCATTCAAAGAAACTGTACAAGTATACAGGCCTTAGAGTAGAGAAGAGAAGGCCCTTGGAGGGATCTTCTTTACCCAAAAAATAGGCATCCCAGAGCACAGGCAGAAGGCACTGGGTAAGGTCATTTTGGGTGTAAACAAAAATAGGATGATAGTAATGATAATACATTTTGTAGGTCACAAAGCAGAGATAAAAGGCAGCTGGAGAAGTGTCCCACCTAGTTGTAAAATTAAATTAGGTAGTCCACAGAGCAGCATCATAGGAAGACATTGGGAAGGGTCCTTGATAATAATAAAAAAAATAATAATAATACAAAATAATAATACATTTTGGAGGCCACTGAGCAGTAATAATATTTTTGAAAGGTTCAGAGAAGAGGAAGAAGACATTTAGAGAATGGATCCTTATCATTGTACTACAGTGGCTGGATAGTGTAATGGTTAAGTGCTCTGCCTCTGACACAGGAGACCTGGGTTCGAATCTTGGCTCTGCCTGTTCAGTAAGCCAGCACCTATTCAGTAGGAGACCTTGGGCAAGTTTCTCTAACACTGCTACTGCCTATAGAGCGCGTCCTAGTGGCTGCAGCTCTGGCGCTTTGAGTCCGCCAGGAGAAAAGCGCGACATAAATGTTCTGTGTTTGTTTGTTTGTTTACTAATAATGAAAAAAATAATAATAGCAATAATAATAATAAATATAGCAGGCCACACAGCTATGGCAGAAGGCAGTAGGAGGAGAGGGTTTTCTTTGTTGAAAGAAAATAGTAAACTTTGCTTTTTAAAAATGTGGTGCTGTCCAGCTCTTAAAATTGCAGGATATGACTATTACTAGTATTAGGTTCAAACACGTTATAAAGTGTTGTACAGAGAAAGTTGAACCATTCACTTCAGTTTCTGAGCCACTCTGACTCCCTAAGGCACGATGGTTACCAGAGCTGGGAAAAGGGCCTCCAGGGCCGAAGGCAAAATAGACAAAATTGTCTCCCTCTTCCCCACAGCTAACTACATTTTCATTGCTCAGAGCTAAACCATGGCATGTCTTGATGGTGTATAGCAGCATAAAAATACACATAGTGCCACTAAATCACCAAGGAGTGTCAGTTAGAAATGATTTCCAGGTGGGTACATCCTGCCCTTGGCCCTGCCTTAATGGTTACCTACCTCCACCGACTGATGACCCCTAAAATTTCACAGCTCCTACTCATGCTCATCTTTACCTGCAAAATACCAAACTCTTGCGAGAGTTCAAAACTACTTGCCTTTATTTTTCGACTTTACATATCCCCAGACTCATGACACCCCCCCATTCATCTCCCATAAACTGGTGTGTGAGTATGCAGCCCCAACACAAAGTAAAAGGCCTGTACCCACCATGCGATTTTCCTGACTTTTTTTCCAATGACCAATGATTTTCTGAGCGACGAGCGATCGTTTCTGTGATCTTGTGACATGGGTACAGGTGCATGACCACGGAAACAATGTTTAGTGACGTGTGGCGATAATGGCCATCACAGTGGATCTTTAACATCCTTGACAACTCCGTGCAGGGGATGTCGTTGGATCTATCTTCTTCCATCGAGTGGTAAGTATTTTGCTTAAACGGAACCTTAACTAAGGGGAAAACATTTCTTTTTACTTACCTGCGCTTCTACCGTCCCCTGTGCCCACGCCGGGAAAAACCGATCCTCCGGTCCACCACAGCGAGCCAGTTTTGTTTCCAGCGACTGGCCCGAGCCTGCGCGACCATGGCTGCGTGTGTCCTCGATCACACTTCTGTCACTGTTCTGCGCATGCACAGTATGACATTTCTTGTACTGCGCATGTGCAGGACAGTGACGGGAGCGCGAGCAAGGATGCATGCGGCCATGGCTACGCAGGCTCAGTGGCCCAAGAAAACTGGCTCACTGTGGGGGACCGGAGGATCGGTTTGTCCAGGCATGGGCACAGGATGTCTGCAGGGGGCCGGTAGAAACCCCAGGCAAGTGAAACTTTTTTTCCCCCTCACTTAAGGTCCCCTTTAACAAACCTCTACAACCAGTCCTCCCTAGTCTGCATTTGCCTGAGCTGCACAGCTAGAAAGCAAATCAGTCTCATCACTGTCTTATTTTGTTGTATTGCGTTATAGTTATTCCGAATCATGGTGTTGCATTGATAACTGTTCCACACATCCCAGAGAAAATTTTCCTTGGAGTAGATGAGAGTCCTGACACCTGGATCAACCTACTACACAGCACATACCATGGTAAGAAATGCATCCCTCTTTGTTCTATTCTTATTTTATTCATTTATGTTTCACTTATGTGCCACAGACAGTTAACCACTTGAGGACCACAGGTTTATTATTATTATTATTAATAATTAGTGTTGCGAAACTCAGCCAATAATTACGATATAACACACAAAAGCCCTGGAGTCTCCCAGATAAGGAAGGCACAATCTAGTTAGTAACAATAAAGGATCAACCCAGATTGTAGGTATATTGCGGAATCTTTGTAGCCACATTTGTATAGCAACAAGCTATGCCTAACATAGCAAATATATAAATACCTAAGGAGATACTAATTACACGTACAAGACTTCCAATGATTTTAGCCAAACAGTATCCCCGAAACTAATCAAGAGTCTTGCGTAACTAGTACTCATCAGACCAGGCTTTCTTGACTGAGTTGTAGGGGACCACAAAGATGATGCAATGGCGTGTCTAGACACCACATGCCTATCCCTTTTATCTGTTCCACCTGTTTCTTGATAGGTGTGTAGCATTATTGCATTTCAAGTGGCGCCAGCCACTAGAATGCATCAATGGATGTAGCTCCGTGGCACGTCTAGCCACAGCAGAAAGTATCCCCAACCTGCACTCCAAGCGGCATACGCCGCCAGAACGCACACCAGGAAGTCCTCGCAGCCCTTCAGGCCGTAGGAAGAGTTTTTTTCCTAACAACAAATAGTTTTAGTATGGTTGTCGCCCAGGAGCTGCCTGTTTGGCTAAACAGTTTTAATACTGCATTAGGCTTTTTCTGTGTGACTGAAAGAATGGTGGCTTTGTGAAAAGCCTCAGGGTGGATTACATTTCCCCATGCTTGAGAATACTTTAGCAATAGCAGTTGATAGCTGAGGATGTATGGTCTGTTCCAAGGCATTTTCTGGTAACCCACCAGCCTTGAGGGATTGAACTTGAGCTCTGACAGTGATTTTGAGGGATTGTCCAGACCCAATTGTGAGTGAGGGGTTAAGGCTCATTCATTTTATTCTTTCATAGAAAGCTTTACATGAAGGGAAATGGATGTAGAATAATGCTGAGAGCATTGCTGTTGTCGGTAGTGTGCTGGTATAAAAAAAACACGGATTAGTTTCTGCTTCAGTAGCCTGTAATACCCCAGGTATGTAAAAAGGTGAACCCTGTTGAAGTTATAATGACAAAACGTTTTTGTCATGAAAAGCTGAATAGTTAAACCTCTTCTATCTAGTATCTTCTGTTTTAGGAAGCCGCAATTGTACTTGCCAGAGTTTTGTAAGTAGGGAGATGTTCTGGTTCCTTTTACCCCTATAAATCCATACATGTAACTGATTGGTCTATATGTCTTTGTAAACTTAATGGGCTATAGCAGTGCCTGTGAATTCGGGACCTGGAGTTTTTTCTGCCTTGCTGCTGCCTGGGTCTGTGCAGGTATAGGCCGTGTGGAGTCCACCGCTGCTACCCAGGAGGTCGGGGCTCCACTGGGGTTGGAAGACACCGCACTGTGCTGATCGGGACACCTTTGGCCTCGCTGGATGCTAGCTCCATCCATCCATTCGCTGCTATTGCTCCACCGCAGCAGCGACGCCTTTGGTTCAGCTCCTCCATAATGCCAGCAGCTAATCCGGAAGTAAGGGCAGCCACGGCCAGACGCACCTGTGACAGACAGATTATCTTGGCCAGCCCTGCCGAATGCTGCCCAGGAGTCGGGACCCACCACAGAGATGAACACTACTGCAACAGGGATATCTGAGGGTGCAGGCTGGTGTTGTACTTTATTTTCTGGTTTAATTTGATGGATGTATGACTTTTTTCAACCCAAAGAACTATGTCACTATATGCACCTTTTGAACTGGCACACCTTGCCCTGCACTGCCAGATGCCAGCAGGTGGGATCCTCAGCAACGCCAGCCGTCACCGCCAGTTACATTTATGAAGAACTTGGTCATCACTGCTAAACCTTCACCTCCCTCTTCCACAACCCCCCCGACTTTGATATCTTTTTAGGGATAACAGGTGATTGCCAAATAGGACTGGTGAGGCCTCAGTGTGGCAGCCTTGGCTCTTGGCTTTCTGACATTCTCCCCCCCCCCCTTACTATCACCCCCCAACCCCCCACCTCCCTTCCTTCCAGAACGTGTATGAGCCAGAACCAATTCCGGGTACAATCCCCCTTTGTACTTGGCAAAATAAATGATTCTGATTCTGAAAATAGTTAATCTGGATATTTGCATGGTTATAGTTATTCTGAACTGATGTATACTTATACCTCTGAGCTATACTTATTCTGAACTATTATGGGGGTAACGTCTTGCAACCATAATGCTGAACAATGGCACATGCCTTGAGTTTTAGGAAGTCAAAATTTGACTTGATCTAGCCTAGTCAGGGCCGGGCTGAGGCATAGGCAAGAGAGGCTCCAGCCTCAGGGCGCAGGGTAGGAGGGGGCACAACTCACTTATCTATCATTCCCATATTGTGTTTGAAGCAGAGAGAATTAAGAAAAGAGCATACATGGCAGTGATTGCATGCTAGATAACTAGAGATTAAGGTGTTAGAGGAGGGGGAAGTTGGGGGCCCTGGGCACCTCCAATGCTAGGTACACACCATACATTTTCTGGCAGATTTACCTGCCAGATCGATTATTTCCAACATGTCTGATCTGAATTTAGATTTTCTGATCGATTTCCATTCTCTTCAACGGAAATTGATTGGAAAATTGATCAGAAAATCGATGGCAATTCAGATTGGACATGTTGGAAATAATTGATCTAGCAGGTAAATCTGCCAGAAAATTGTAAGGTGTGTACCTAGCATTAGTCTAAAGGTGGCCACACACGATAGAATAAAATAATTTGATTTTACGGTAATTCGATAAAAAAAAACGATCGGATCTCCTGAAAAAAAAACGAAAGCTTTTTTTTTTCATGCGACTGAAAAATCCGAACAGATTTCCCGTTTTCTTCGATTTTTATCGATCCGGAATGCCAGATATTTTTCTTCAATATTTCTAAAGATTGTATGGTGTGTGTTAGATTGTCAATTTATTAATACCATTAATATTATTAAAATCAGCGCTGCGTAATATGTTGGCGCTTTATAAATACAATAAATAATAATAAACAAATTAATATACACACCCTAGCAATTTTCTCAGAGTTTCCAATCATTTTTATCATAATTGGGGAAAAATTGAACATACGTGTGTGGTACATTGGTCATATTTTTAAAATGTTACAATCAGTCAGAAAAATTAATTGCAATTCTTAAATTGAACAGATATTTAAAAAATGGTATGGTGTGTGGCCACCTTAATAGCAATTAGTGTGTGACAGCTGGGGTGGGAGGGATGGAGGAGTGCACTATTTACAGTGGTTGGCAAAAATTATTCGGCCCCTTTAAAGTTCTCCACATTTTGTCATATTACTGCCAGTGTCGTTGTCCAGCTGGAAGGTGAACCTCCGCCCCAGTCTCAAGTCTTTTGCAGATTCCAAGAGGTTTTCTTCCAACATTGCTCTGTATCTGGCTCCATCCATCTTCCCATCAACTCTGACCAGTTTCCCTGTCCCTGCTAAAGAGAAGCACCCCCAGATGCTGCCACCACATTTGACAGTGAGGATTGTGTGTTCAGAGTGATGTGCAGTGTTAGTTTTCTGCCACACATAGCGTTTTGCATTTTGGCCAAAAAGTTCAATTTTGGTCTCATCTGACCAGAGCACCTTCTTCCACATGTTTGCTGTGTCCCCCACATGACATGTGGCAAACTGCAAACGGGACTTCTTATGCTTTTCTGTTAACAATGGCTTTCTTATTGCCACTCTGCCATAAAGGTCAACTTTGTGCAGTGCACGACTAATAGTTGTCCTATGGACAGATTCCCCAACCTGAGCTGTAGATCTCTGCAGCTCTTCCAGAGTCACCATGGGCCTCTTACCTGCATTTCTGATCAGCGCTCTCCTTGTTCGGCCTGTGAGTTTAGGTGGACGGCCTTGTCTTGGTAGGTTTACAGTTGTGCTATACTCCTTCCATTTCTGAATGATCGCTTGAACAGTGCTCCGTGGGATGTTGAAGGCTTTGGAAATCTTTTTGTAGCCTAAGCCTGCTTTAAATTTCTCAATAACTTTATCCCTGACCTGTCTGGTGTGTTCTTTGGACTTCACGGTGTTGTTGCTCCCAATATTCTCTTAGACAACCTCTGAGGCCGTCACAGAGCAGCTGTATTTGTACTGACATTAGATTACACACAGGTGCACTCTATTTAGTCATTAGCACTCATCAGGCAATGTTTATGGGCAACTAAATACACTCAGACCAAAGGGGGCTGAATAATTATGCACACCCCACTTTGCAGTTATTTATTTGTAAAAAAAATGTTTGGAATCATGTATGATTTTTATTCCATTTCTCACATGTACAGTGGTGTGAAAAACTATTTGCCCCCTTCCTGATTTCTTATTCTTTTGCATGTTTGTCACACTTATGAATGTTTCTGCTCATCAAAAACCATTAACTATTAGTCAAAGATAACATAATTGAACACAAAATGCAGTTTTAAATGATGTTTTTTATTATTTAGTGAGAAAAAAACCTCAAAACCTACATGGCCCTGTGTGAAAAAGAAATTGCCCCCTGAACCGAATAACTGGTTGGGCCACCCTTAGCAGCAATAACTGAAATCAAGCGTTTGCGATAACTTGCAACGAGTCTTTTACAGCTCTCTGGAGGAATTTTGGCCCACTCATCTTTGCAGAATTGTTGCAATTCAGCTTTATTTGAGGGTTTTCTAGCATGAACCGCCTTTTTAAGGTCATGCCACAACATCTCAATAGGATTCAGGTCAGGACTTTGACTAGGCCACTCCAAAGTCTTCATTTTGTTTTTCTTCAGCCATTCAGAGGTGGACTTGCTGGTGTGTTTTGGGTCATTGTCCTGCTGCAGCACCCAAGATCGCTTCAGCTTGAGTTGACGAACAGATGGCCGGACATTCTCCTTCAGGATTTTTTGGCAGACGGTAGAATTCATGGTTCTATCTATCACAGCATGCCTTCCAGGTCCTGAAGCAGCAAAACAACCCCAGACCATCACACTACCACCACCATATTTTACTGTTGGTATGATGTTCTTCTGCTGAAATGCTGTGTTACTTTTACGCCAGATGTAATGGGACACGCACCTTCCAAAAAGTTCAACTTTTGTCTCGTCGGTCCACAAGGTATTTTCCCAAAAGTCTTGGCAATCATTGAGATGTTTTTTTAGCAAAATTGAGACGAGCCTTAATGTTCTTTTATCTTAAAAGTGGTTTGCGCCTTGGATATCTTCCATGCAGGCCATTTTTGCCCAGTCTCTTTCTTATGGTGGAGTCGTGAACACTGACCTTAATTGAGGCAAGTGAGGCCTGCAGTTCTTTAGATGTTGTCCTGGGGTCTTTTGTGGCCTCTCGGATGAGTTCTCTCTGCGCTCTTGGGGTAATTTTGGTCGGCCGGCCACTCCTGGGAAGGTTAATCACTGTTCCATGTGTTTGCCATTTGTGGATAATGGCTCTCACTGTGGTTCGCTGGAGTCCCAAAGCTTTAGAAATGGCTTTATAACCTTTACCAGACTGATAGATTTCAATTACAGTAGTTTTGTTCTCATTTGTTCCTGAATTTCTTTGCATCTTGGCATGATGTCTAGCTTTTGAGGTGCTTTTGGTCTACTTCTCTGTGTCAGATAGCTCCTATTTAAGTGATTTCTTGATTGAAACAGGTGTGGCAGTAATCAGGCCTGGGGGTGACTACAGAAATTGAACTCAGGTGTAATAAAACATCTTTAAGTTATTTTTTTAACAAGGGGGGCAATAACTTTTTCACACAGGGCCATGTAGATTTGGAGTTTTTTTTTTCTCACTAAATAATAAAAACCATCATTTAAAACTGCATTTTGTGTTCAATTAGGTTATCTTTGACTAATAGGTAACGGTTTTTGATGAGCAGAAACATTTAAGTGTGACAAACATGCAAAAGAATAAGAAATCAGTTAGGGGGCAAATAGTTTTTCACACCACTGTACACCACTTTGTGTTGGTCTTTCACGTGGAATTCCAATAAAATTGATTCAGGTTTGTGGCAGTAATATGACAAAATGTGGAAAACTTCAAGGGGGCCGAATACTTTTTCAAACCACTGTATATATATACACTCCAAAGGGTCAAAGCTATGCATCCTTTTTAGTGTATATATAAATACATTTGCTTATTGATATAATATTAACCTGTTTTTGTGTCTGCTTGGAGGAGGTAAGTCCACCACTGCCTCCCCATTTTTTTTTATTTTTTTTGAAGTTTTAGCTACTTTTATTCTTTTGGCTCCTCTGTTCATTTCTACATTTACAATACAGACTTTTCATATTAATCGTTCTGTTCAAAATAAATATATCTCTGCTTCCTTCCTCCTAAGCCATAACCCTGAATGGAAAACTAGCAGCCGGTAGAAACAGTTTTGAAAAACTAGGACTCGTGCACAAGAAAAAATCAGTATATATGATAATAACAGCTGATGTGATCACAGTCATCAACAATCTACAGCATCTGAAGACCTACAGCTGGGAGTTAGCCTTGCAAGTTATGCGGTAAGTGTTGAAGACAATGGAATTTTGTTTTAGCAGATTATTATTGATTTACAAAGTGCCAGCATATTCTATTGGCTGCCATACACTTGTTGATTGCCACCAGATCGACCAACAGATAGATCACTCTCTGATCAAATCTGATCAGAGAGGATTCTATTGGAATTCACAACCTGTGGAGCTGCTGCTGCTACCTCGCCGCCCCAAAGATATTACCTCTCCGCCGGTGCGAGTCCCCGGGTCCCTGCAGTCTCTCACTTCTTCCGGCATCCTCCTCTGTTCTCCCCTTCATTTCATGTCCCGTCCTGTGACAAGCTAAGTTAAAACAGTAGAGGGCCTTCTACTGTTTGAACTTCACCTTCTCACAGGACGGGACAGGAAGTGAAGATGGAGACGATGCCGGAAGAAGTGAGAGACTGCAGGGACCCGGGGACTCACGCTGGCGGACAGGTGATATTACTGCTGCGTTGGTAGTCGCCGTATTGAACGTCACTAATGATGCAATCCCGACCCGCGGGCGATCGATCAAAATGTTCTTCCTGGACAGATCGACTGAATCGATTGATTTCGGATCGAAATCGGTCGATCAGTCAACATCTGCATTAACGATTTCACAGCAGATTCAATCACATTGATCGAATCTGCTGTATTTCGACGGGAAATCGACGTAGTGTATGGGTACCTTATGTCCGTGTACAGAGTAAGAAACAGACATAGGGTACATAAGAATACAAACAGTGGTATATATAAAATAAAAACATTGATACATAAGTCAGAATTGGTAGAGATAGTAATTACAGTACAAACATAACAAAATGAACAAAATGTATGGCAAATTACAAAACAAACAGTTGAGAGAGCCCTACCTTTGCGAGCTTACAATCTAAAGGAATAGGGAGGAAATAAGTGGTGGGAATAGTATACAATATGTATAACTAGGGGTGAGTGTGGTTTTAAGGTTCTATTTAGTAAGGAACACAACTTGGCTAAAAGTTGAAGGAGAATGGCCTAAGGTAGAGTGTATGCTTGTGGGAAAAAGTGAGTTTTGAGGGAGGGCTTAAAGATTTCAAAGGCTGGACAGTGATGGATGTGTTTTGGAAGGGGATTTCAAAGAAGGGGTGAGGCTTGTGAGAAATCTTGTACTGTATATATAAATGTGAGAAAGTGATTCTAGAGAGTGACAGGAAGAGGTCATGTGTAGATCTGAGATTGCGGTTGGCTTGGTGTCTGGAAACTAGAGAGGAGATGTATGAGCAGCAGCAGTTTGTGTTCCTACCAGCAAGGGATTATGGTAGAGCGCAAAGGAAATAGCCATTATGGGTCAGCCGCTTTATCCTTCTACAGGACAGTAATGTGACTTCACAACAGTAGCTCTATGTTCCAAAGCACAAAATAGTCTTCTGCTGTAAAAAATAAAATGTAGTGATTTTTTTTTCTTTTAAAGGACACATCCAAACATAAAAAAGGAAACAGATCTATTTACCCGGGGGCTTCCTCCAGCCCCTGGCAGCTGATATGTCCCTCGACGCAGCTTCGGTGTCCTGGGATCCCCTCCGTTTGAGGTGACAACCTCCCCAGATCGGCATCTTCTGCGCCTGCACAGAACGCTACCGGCCACTGGAGCGCGACCAGAAGCAGAAGATACCGACCAGGAATTGGCAACTCCAACGGAGGAGATCCTGGGACACCGGCGCTGCAGTGAGGGACATATCGGCTACCAGAGGCTAGAGAAAGCCCCAGGTAAGTAGATCTGGTTTTTGTTTTGTTTTTTTATGCTTGGACCTGTCCTTTAAATACCACTATAGCAAAAAATGTTAAAATTGAAAATGTGTGTGTATGCATATGTGTACAATTGTACATTAGTTTGACAGTAAAATGCCCTATAAATTTACTATTTCCTACGTTCCACTCACTTATAATAGGTTGCAAAAATGTGACAGATCTGTCAGGATCTAGTCCATCTTCTCATGAGAGATTCTCAGTATTTTATTTTTTATCAAAAACACTTAAAGAGACTCTGAAGTCTATATTTTTTCCCCGATTTTGTCATATAATAAAGCATTAATGTCCAAGTTAAATCGCTGCATCCCCGCGAGAGATGAATGATTTAATAGAGAGAAAGCGACCTGCAAAATTCCACGACTTTGCAGGTCGCAGATCGTGCTGTCCTGGCTCGCAGGAATTTTCTTCCTGCAGAGGCTGAGCTTTGAGCTGTAGCTCTGTCTCTCCGCAAGCAATCTCTGCGGGTCTCCGCCTCCTCTCCGCCCCTCTTAGTGAAAGAAGATTGAAAGGGGCAGGGAGAGGCGGCAATCCGCAGAGATTGACTGCGGAGGAGGCCTAAAGCTCTGCCTCTTTGAGGAAGTAAAGCCCTGGGAGCTTTGCAGGGCTATTCCTCAGTAATAAATCACTCATCTGCTGCGGGGATGCAGCGATTTCACTGGGGCATTCATGCTGAACAGGATTATATGACAAAAGCAGGGAAAAAAGAGACTTCAGAGTCTCTTTAATGAATGGTAGTTGCTCACTCAGTGTACCTGCAGTAATAATATGCAAGCAAGTAGGGAAGCCTGCATCTTTTTATCATTACTAGCTGAAGACCCGGCGTTGCCCAGGTATGTATTTGGCTGCTAAGGACGATGCGAAATCTTGCGCTAATCACACACAGTTCTGGTGTTTCTTCAATACATCCACTAGCAGCTCCTCTACCCCAGCTGAAGGGTATAACTGTCAACAAAGAAAAAAGTAGAGGGAGGAGCGCTCCGTAGTGCATTAAAACTTTTAATAGAAGACACGCAAGAATATAAAACCACTTACTAGAAAATGGTAAAAAGACAAGCATCTCTTGGGTAAAAACCCAAACAAATGACCCTGGATGTTCCATCATTACTTTTTTTATGGGCTGTATCCCCATTCTTATTTCCTCTGACTCCAAAAAAGCAGCACCCATATCTGTATTGTCCCGTTCTCTCTCATTTCTGTCTGTTCCCTTTCTCTTGTATGCTTGTGGTCTCGAATGTCTATAATCCGGTCTATAGGACCTGCGACTAGACGCACTAGACCAACTACTGGCAATGGAGACATCAGATTGTTGGATCTGTTGTACTGGTTTATTGGGTGTGCTTCTAATGGGCTTTTGTGTTCTGGGTGCATAGGTTTGTTTCCATCTGTATGCTATCCCTCTATGGAACGCAATTCTATCTCTGTTCAATTTATGTTCTTTTTTGCTCACTATTTCTTGGTTCAGTTTCTCTATATATTCTTTTATCTCCTTGTCTTTTTGTATAAAGACAGGATCTTCTTTAAAGGCTTGTAACTTATTACCCAAAGTCGCAATATCTGTCGTGACCTCTTTCAATCTCATCTCATATACATTTTTCATCAAGGTCATCATATTAGCGGAACAATCTTTCAGATTTTTCTCCCATTCTAATTTAAATTCAGGACTCAAACCTATGTCATTAGGGAATATCTGGACTCTCATCCCAAAGGGGTTGATTTTTTCTTCCAGATATATATTAAAGTACACCACATTCCACCACATATGTGATTTGTTGATTAATAACTTCTTAAGGTCATACATCAATTGTACAATATCTCTTTGTTCTTTAGTTTCCTTCATGGATGTTCTGTTGGATTGTGTCTTTGCCACCATACCAGTCCAATACTCAGAATTATAATCCATTATCACAGTCAGTATAAATATCAACAATATATTATACAGAAAAAGGGTGTTTTCCACCCATATGGCTAAAGCAATACAAGATCACTTATAAAGCAATAGTATAGTTCCACCCCTCATACAGTATTGTACACAGTCCACACAAAAAATAATAACGGGGCTTTAAATGAACAATCGATCTTTTATTCTTCAATATTCAAATCTCTTCAAGATTGCGGACAAGTAAGCACAAGAACCAATACAGGACTCCACATCATAACCAAGGACTGCCTGACACGTGTTTCACGATTAAGGATTGCTTCCTCAGAGGCATACAGTACACACACATATTTGTTAAAAAATACACATATAGCATAAATTGTACAATCAGTTACATACCAACCATGGTCATATGTGTGTATCAGGATACAGGTATGGGGGAAATAACCGTAAATGTATCTTACCAAAATGTCGGTTCATAAATAAAGTCACCTCGCAATCTGCAAAAATTTGTACACATATAAGAACCCAGATTAATCTCCATAAACAATAAAAGCTACAACCCAATCACCACAAGTATCCTATATACAGGACCACCATAGTTACAAAGTGAACTATACTACTAGTGTCCTATAGGGACCAATACATCACAAAAATGTAGAGGTCAAGTATCAGTGACCCCACTCCTTATATTCAAACAGTGCAGTGCCACCTGTATATATAATACAATCCCCAGTGGTATATAGACATGCTTTAACAAAGTAATATTTGCTGGACAAATGTATGTATAGATCACAAACCCCATAAAGATGTTTGTAGGGGTAATCTATATAGCATCATCTAAAACATACTGTAGCCAGCATAAGTGGAAATATTATACCTTCCCCATTACCCAAATACGTGTACACAGTGACCCACCTGTTATATCTATCCAGCGGTTCCCCAAGCAAAAAGTTTTCACATGCCACTATAGAGTAATGACGAAAGTATACTATAAATATAATGAATTACCTGTGAGATAGATGAGTAAACACTCATAAACAAAATCCTGGACGCTGCAGCGCGTCCATGAACAGCAAGCATCACCCAGTGTGCACCCTCGTGACTATAAGAAGATCCCAGTGTCCAATGGAAAGGAGCATAATGGCATGTGGGCGGGGCATATGTCCCCGGCTATGAACAGCACGCCGCAGTGGTCCCATTCATTGATCAACGCCCCCCGCAGAAAAACCAACAGCCTCTAATCAGAGGCTGCGGTTTTTCTGAGTTACAAAAAGTTTCCTGTCCTCATTCGTCTTCCTGGAAGTGTACGATCATGCTTCCAGGACTTTTTCACTGTGGCCATCTTGTGGCTAAATAGTAAAAATACACCCACATCCATTTTTTAATAAATAAATAGCTAATTTAAAATGTTAAAAAATGTGTTTACCTCCCACACTAAAAATTACCTACAACATTTTTTCTACAATTTTTTTTTTTTAATTACAATTAAAAACAAAAACATAAATAGTTACCTAAGGGTCTGAACTTTTTAAATATGCATGTCAAAGGAGTATATTAATATAATTTTTTAAAATATGGGCTTGTAAATACCTATGGGCGTCGGCAAAGTGGCACCCCCAGGACCGCCTAACGCCGATCGGCTGATTAGCTGGGGATCGCGCGCATCTGCTGGCATTAGGCTCCGCCCACCCGCGACGTCAACCTGCCAGCCAATTAGCAGCGCCGGTGGGTTGTTAACCCTCGATCTGCCGCTAGAAAGTGTATAATACACTTTGTAATGTATGCAAAGTGTATTATACAGGCTGCCTCCTACCCTGGTGGTCCCAGTGATCGGAGTGACCACCAGGGGAGGTGGCAGCTGTGTATGTGAAAGCACAAACACACTGATCCTGCCCCAGACACCCCCCCCCCCCCCAGTGTACTGTATACATCTATTCTCCCTTGTAATCACCCACTGATCACCTATCAATCACCCGTCAATCACCCCCTGTCACTGCCACCCATCAGATCAGACCCTAACCTGCCCCTTGTGGGCACCTGATCACCCGCCAACACCCTCAGATCACCTCCCAAATGCATTGTTTACATCTGTTCTCCCCTCTAATCACCTACTGATCAACCATCAATCACCCCCTGTCACTGCTACGGATCAGATCAGACCCTCATCTGCCCCTTGCGGGCACCCAATCACCCGCCCACACCCTCAGACCCCCCCCCCCCCCCTGATCACCTCGCCAGTGCATTGCTTGCCTCTATTCTCCCCTCCAATCACACCCTGATCACCCATCAATCACCCCCTGTCACTGCTACCCATCAGATCAGACCCTAATCTGCCCCTTGCGGGCACCCTAACACAGCCTCAGATCGCCCTCACCCCCCCCCCCCCCCCAATCACCTCCCCAGTGCATTATTTACATCTGTTCTCCCCTCCAATCACCCACTGATCACCCATTAATCACCCCCTGTCACCACCTGTCACTGCTACCCATCAGATTAGACCCTAATCTGCCCCTTGCGGGTACCCAATTACCCGCCTACACCGTCAGACCCCCCTGATCACCTCCCCAGTGCATTGCTTGCATCTATTCCCCCCTCTAATCACCCCCTGAGACACCCATCAATCACCTCCTGTCACCCCCTAGCACACCTACCCATCAGATCAGGCCCTAATTTGCCCCGTGTGGGCTCCGGATCACTCGGCCCAACCCTCAGATCCCCCTCAGACCCCCTTCCGATCACCTCCCCAGTGCATTGATTGCATCTATTCTCCCCTCTAATCACCCCCTGAGACACCCATCAATCACCTCCTGTCACCCCCCTAGCACTCCTATCCATCAGATCAGGCCCTAATCTGCCCCCTGCGGGCTTCTGATCACCCGGCCAAACCCTCACCCGCCCCACCGCAGTGACAGAATTTTTATTTCTGATCACTGCTGGTCTCTACGACTTAATTGTGGCTGAGAGCAACCGTTATGCCACACAATACGCAACCGCCAATCCAAGAAGCTACCATGCCCAGCCTTTTCGGGGCCTTCTCCTTAACATGGGACTAGTCAAAAAGAATGTATTGCGGTCTTATTGGTCTACGCACCCAATACATCACATGCCCATGTTCTCTGCTGCCATGTCCAGGTCACGATTTGAGAACATCCTGCGCTTCCTGCACTTCAGTGCCAATACAACCTGTCATCTAAGAGGCCACCCTGCTTATGACTGGTTCCACAAAATTCGGCCCCTCATAGACCACCTGTCATCAAAATTTGCAGATGCTTATACCCCAGAACAGTCATTTTGAGGCATTTGGTTTCCAGACTACTCATGGTTTTGGGCCTCTAAAATGCCAGGGCAGTCAAGGAACCCCACAAATGACCCCATTTTAGAAAGAAGACACCCTAAGGTATTCCGTTAGGTGTATGATAAGTTCATAGGAGCAGTGGCGGACATACGGCCGTGCAGGCCGTGCCGCCGCACGAGGGCCCCTGAAGTTCCGTTTTCTTCAGGGGCCCATTAAGTATTTTTTTTTTTTTTTATTATATATATATATATATTTTATTTTTTTTCCCCCCGGGGGGCCCCGACTTCTATCCTCCCTCCCTCCCTCACCTCGGGGGCCCCCCTTCCGGTATGCGCGGCGGGAGAGCGGCAAATCCGGGTCTCCAGGCATGCGCTAGAGGGCTCCGCCGCTTGGTCTCCAATATATCTCCAAGTTGGAGACATATTGGAGACAAAGCGGCGGAGCCCTCTAGCGTCTGCCTGGAGAGCCGAAGACTTTCTGTATTTGCCGCTCGCTCTCCCGCCGCGCATATCGGGAGGGGGGCCCTCCGAGGTGAGGAAGGAAGGGAGGGGGGGAGGATAGGAGTCGGGCCCCCCACCTGGATAGCTACTACTAAAAGGGCTACCTGCCTACCCACCCGGCTACCTAACCACCTACCCACCCAGCTACCTACCCACCCACCAGGCTTCCTACCTACCTACCCACCTACCCACCCGACTACCTAACCACCCACCAGGCTTCCTACCTACCTACCCACCCGGCTACCTACCCACCCACCAGGCTTCCTACCTACCCACCCGGCTACCTACCCACCCACCTGGCTACCTACCCACCTGGCTACCTACCTACCCGGCTACCTAACCACCTACCCACCCGGCTACCTACCCACCCACCAGGCTTCCTACCTACCTACCCACCCGACTACCTAACCACCCACCAGGCTTCCTACCTACCTACTCACCCGGCTACCTACCCACCCACCAGGCTTCCTACCTACCCACCCGGCTACCTACCCACCCACCAGGCTTCCTACCTACCTACCCACCCACCCGGCTACCTACCTAACCACCCACCCGGCTACCTACCTACCCACCCGGCTACCTACCTAACCACCCACCCGGCTACCTACCGGGCTAGTTACCAACCCACCCACCAGGCTACCTACCCACCCACCAGGCTACCCACCCACCCGGCTACCTACCTACCCACCCACCCGGCTACCTACCTACCCACCCACCAGGCTACCTACCTAACCACCCACCAGGCTACCTACCGGGCTAGTTACCAACCCACCCACCAGGCTACCCACCCACCAGACTACCTACCTACCCACCCACCCACCAGGCTACCTACCTACCCACCCACCCACCAGGCTACCTACCCACCGGGCTACCTACCCACCCACCCACCAGGCTACCTACCCACCAGGCTACCTACCCACCCACCAGGCTACCAAGCCACTCACCCACCCACCAGGCTACCTATCCACCCAACCACCCATGGGAGCTGCGCGCCGGATGGAGGCTGGGACAGGAGGTCTGCTGCTGCAGGCGAGTAAAAGTTTTTTTTTTTTTTTTGTTTATATTAGCAGGTGTATGTTCTGGGCAGGTCTGCCACATGATTGCATGTATTTTCTGCGCAAATCTGCCGACATGATTGCACGTATTTTCTGGGCATATCTGCCGACTTGATTGCACGTATTTTCTGGGCATATCTGCCGACTTGATTGCACGTATTTTCTGGGCAAATCTGCCAACTTGATTGCACGTATTTTCTGGGCATATCTGCCGACTTGATTGCACGTATTTTCTGGGCATATCTGCCGACTTGATTGCACGTATTTTCTGGGCATATCTGCCGACTTGATTGCACGTATTTTCTGGGCATATCTGCCGACATGATTGCACGTATTTTCTGGGCATATCTGCCGACATGATGTGTATTTTCTTGAGAAAACCTGCACAATTATGTGAATTTTCTGGGGAAAGGGTCACCAAAACTTGGGCCCACTGTCTTTGCGTTGCACTTTTCAAGGGAACCTGAGGTGAGAATAATCTTGAGGCTGCCATATTTCTCTCCTTTTAAGCAATACCAGTTGCCTGGCTGCCGTGCTGGTCCTCTGCCTCTTATTCTTTCAACCATAGACCCTGAACAAGCATGCAGCAGGTCAGGGGTTTCTGACAATATTGTCAGAACTGAGAAGATTAGCTGCATGCTTGTTGCTGGTGTAATTCAGTTTATTACTGCAGCCAAATAGATCAGCAGGGCCGCCAGGCAACTAGTATTGTTTAAAAGGAAATAAACCCTCACCCCGGGTTCGCTTTAAGTTACAGTTAGCTCCGCCCTCATCCGGTCATTGCCACGCCCATTTTTTGCAGGTTCTTTCCACACCTATTTTTTGCCTTAGCAAACCTAGGCTGCAAAAAAGTGTCGCACGTGGTATCGCCGTACTCAGGAGATGTAGTATAATGTGTTTTGGGGTGTACTTTTACACATACCCATGCTGGGTGGGAGAAATATCTCTGTAAATGGACAATTGTGTGTAAAAAAAAAAAAAAATCTCCTTTACAGAGATATTTCTCCCACCCAGCATGGGTATGTGTAAAAATACACCCCAAAACACATTATACTATTTCTCCTGAGTACGCCGATACCACATGTGTGACACTTTTTTGCAGCCGAGGTGCGCTAAGGAGCCCAAAGTCCTTTGAGCACCTTTAGGCTTTACAGGGGTGCTTACAATTTAGCACCCTCCAAAATGCCAGGACAGTAAACACACCCCACAAATGACCCCATTTTGAAAAGTAGACACCCCAAAGTGTTCAGAGAGGGGCATGGTGAGTCCGTGGCAGTTTTTTTTTTTTTTTTTTTGTCACAAGTTAGCAGAAATGAAAACTTTTTTTATTTTTTTTGTCACAAAGTGTCATTTTCCGCTAACTTGTGACAAAAAATAATATCTTCTATGAACTCACTATGCCTCTTAGTGAATACTTTGGGATGTCTTATTTCCAAAATGGGGTTATTTGGGGGGTATTTATACTATCCTGAAATTTTAGCACCTCAAGAAACATGACAGGTGCTTAGAAAAGTCAGAGATGCTTCAAAATGGGAAAATTCACTTTTGGCACCATAGTTTGTAAACGCTATAACTTTTACCCAAACCAATAAATATACACTTATTGGATTTTTTCTATCAAAAACATGTAGCACAATAAATTTAGATAAAAATGTATACCGTATTTTTCAGGATATAAGACGATCCGGACTATAAGACGCACCTAGTTTCAGAAGACAAAAACCAAGGGAAAAAAAAATTAAACCTGGCACGTCTTAAGTGCAGGCGTCTCATGGTCCTTTATTCCCCAAGCTGTCTCTGTCTAAACTACACTGCCCAGCTAAACTAACCCCAGCTGCCCCACTAGCTACACTACACTAACCCCTGCTGCCTACGCTAAGCTGCACTGTCCCCACAACCTACACTAAAGCTGCACTGTCCCCACAACCTACACTAAAGCTGCACTGTCCCCACAACCTACACTAAAGCTGCACTGTCCCCACAACCTACACTAAAGCTGCACTGTCCCCACAACCTACACTAAAGCTGCACTGTCCCCACAACCTACACTAAAGCTGCACTGTCCCCACAACCTACACTAAAGCTGCAATGTCCCCACAATCTACACTAAGCTACACTGTCCCCACAACCTACACTAACCTATGTTGACCCCACAACCTACACTAAGCTACACTGTCCTCACAACCTATACTAACCTACGCTGACCCCACAACCTACATTAAGCTACACTGCCCCACAACCTAAACTACCCTACACTGTCCCCACAACCTAAACTAACCTACACTGACCCCACAACCTACACTGTCCCACAACCTAAACTAACCTACACTGACCCCACAACCTACACTAAGCTACATTGTCCCACAAAATAAACTTGTATTCCAACATGTAACACATAATACTTGCAAGGGAACATCGGTCCAGGTGTCTCACCTGCGGTGGTGAACTGCGGTAGAGCCGAACCTGCAGGAGCCACATGGCCAGAGTGAGCGGTTGAGAAGCAGCCAAGCAAGAAGATCAGTGCACGGTTAAGGAGTAATAATGATGGAGCTGCTGCCGGAGTTTCTGCAGGAACAGCCCATCAGGAAAATCGGTGCCCGGCTGGTGAGCGGCTGAGGAGTGACAGCGGTGATACAAGATTACTGCAGGAACCACGTGGGCGCCCCCGAATAGAGCAAGCAGGTGAGAGGCAGCCCATCAGGAAGATCGGTGCCCGGCTGGTGCACAGCTGAGGAGGAGTGACAGCGGTGATACAAGATCACTGCAGGAACCACGTGGGCGCCCCCGAATAGAGCAAGCAGGTGAGAGGCAGCCCGTCAGGAAGATCGGTGCGCGGCTGAGAAGGAGTGACAGCGGTGGTACAAGATCATTGCAGGTACCACGTGGGTGCTTCACCGAATAGAGCGAGCGTGTGAGAGGCAGCCCATCAGGAAGATCGGTGCGCGGCTTAGGAGGAGTGACAGCGGTGGTACAAGATCACTGCAGGAAGCACGTGGGTGCTTCACCGAATAGAGCGAGCGTGTGAGAGGCAGCCCATCAGGAAGATCGGTGCGTGGCTGAGAAGGAGTGACAGCGGTGGTACAAGATCACTGCAGGAACCACGCGGCCGCCCCCCGAATAGAGCGAGCGTGTGAGAGGCAGCCCATCAGGAAGATCGGTGCACGGGATTGCTGCAGGAATCACGTGGGCACTCCCCGAATAGAGCAAGTGGGTGAGAGGCAGTCCATCAGCATGCTGGACGCACAGAAGCAGGATGCAGGACTCAGAGCCCGCGGCTGGATAGGTGAGGGCTTCCGTATTGTCGTGCACCTGCCTGTGGGGGACACATGCCTGGCCACATTCGGACTATAAGACGCAGGGGCTTTTCCCCCCTACTTTTGGGGGAGAAAAAGTGCGTCTTATAGTCCGAAAAATACGGTATATAAATTTTACTTTATTTGAAAAAAATGTCAGCACAGAACAAAATCATTTTTTTTCACTAAATATATATATTTGTATGACAGCACTCCTCTTCTATGTCTTTGTAACCTGTAAAATCAAAAAGAGCTCCACATAGTGCATTACTGTTGGATTTCCGACATCTATTCAAATACACCCCAAAGTGCCAAGTTTGTGCTCTTATCCGTGCTCCACTTCTAGTGCAATCTCGCCACCAATCTCCAAGAGAAATGCAAGCTCACCAGATATATACCACCTCACAGCCAGGTGGATCTAACGCATGAGTGAAGCCACAACGATCTGCTGTATTCAATTGCCAATAGCTTTTAATCCGGATTCCTCAATTAAAATATATACAAAACATAGCATAAAACCTTTTAAAATTCACAAATGCCCTGCGCTAGATGCGCACTCACGTCATCCAAGAGTAATTTTGAGCACATCAGGCTCCTGGCCCAGTGATTGCGGTCGCGGCGTCCCTTCTCCGCAATGGCGGAGCTGGGAGCGTCTGACGTCACATGGAGCAGGGAACTCCACCCCCCGGAAATTATAAAGAGAAACAGATACACCATTGCGGAGCAGATCGTTGTGGCTTCACTCATGCGTTAGATCCACCTGGCTGTGAGGTGGTATACATCTGGTGAGCTTGCATTTCTCTTGGAGATAATATTACTATAATATTACTATGTTATGTATGGTACAGTTTAATGTTTTTAGTAATGTATCACCAGCTATTGTAATTGAGATCCTTTATTGTTGCTGCTTCAGATAGCTGGAGGTAACACGTGCTGAGTTGTCTATACACTGATTTACTTATTGAAACAACTTCTGTAGCCTCAGATAAGACATATTGGCCTCAACTCACTAAGCTTTATCAAACACTTTATCAAATGTTTGATAATTTACCTTAGAGGTAAAATCTAATTTTAAATTCACTAATGTGTTATAGATTTATTGAACGTTTTATTGATAAAACATTCGATAAATATATATAACACCTTAGTGAATTCAAAATAAGATTTTACTCATGAGGTAAATTATCAAAGGTTTGATAAAGCTTAGTGAATTGAGGCCAATGTGATCTAGACTTTTATGGAAGCTTCTGAGGAATGCCTATAAGAGCCAAGTAAGCTGTGTTTAGGGAGAAAATTGTGCTGGAGTTGTTACTGAACAGATTTGCGGTATATTCGTCAATGGGAGTTTTGGATTTTTACTATTGCATAAGATGGATTTTTTTCTACTGATTAGATGGAATAAAAAAAGTTATCCTCTAACTGTTGGTCTGCTCGTGGTGTATGGACACTCTTCTCGTCACATCCGGTTTGAGGCCTCTGCTATTAACCCTCCTGGCGGTTTGCAAAAAAATCGCCAGGGGGCAGCAAATCTTTTTTTTTAAATTTTTTTTTTTTTTTTTCATGTAGCGAGACAAAGTCTCGCTACATGATAGCCGCTGCTCAGCGGCATCCCCCCAGCCCCTCCGATCGCCGCCGGCGATCGGAGATCCGGAGATCCCGTTCAAAGAACGGGATCTCCTGGAGGGCTTCCCCCGTCGCCATGGCGACGGGCGGGATGACGTCACCGACGTCATCGACGTCGTGACGTCAGAGGGGACTCCGATCTGCCCCATAGCGCTGCCTGGCACTGATTGGCCAGGCAGCGCACGGGGTCTGGGGGGGGGGGGCGGCCGCGGCGAGAGGAATTGCGGCGGATCGGCGGGTAGCGGCGGCGATCGGGCACTGCACGCAGCTAGCAAAGTGCTAGCTGCGTGCAGCAAAAAAAAAATTATGCAAATCGGCCCAGCGGGGCCTGAGCGGTGCCTTCCGGCGGCATAGCCCGAACTCAGTTCGGGCTTACCGCCAGGAAGGTTAACAGTGTAAGAATGGCAACAATTTAAATATTCCCCTTGGAAATCAATAGACGATTTTGATTGGCTGTTGTAGACCCCACCCACTTTCCTAAATATTAACCACTTAACGACCGCCTAACGCCGATAGGCGTCGGCAGGTCGCAGTGGTGTTTCCATGGAAACGGCCGCTCATTTGGGTGTCTCCGTGAACAGCCTGCGAGCCTCCGATCGCGGCTAGCAGGCTAATTGTAAACATGCGGGGAAGAGATCCCCTGTGTTTACATCATACGGCGCAGCAGCGCTGTAAAGGAGATAGTCGATCCCCGGGCCTCTGATTGGCCGGGGATCGCCGGCATCTGATAGGCTGAAGCCGTCCTGTGCCGCCCAGAAAGAGGAGGGGAGGGAGGGAAAGGGAGCGAGGCTGGGAATCACTGCGGAGGGGGGCTTTGAGGAGCCCCCCCGCTCGGCCACACAGAGCGGCGGCGATCAGACCCCCCCAGCAGGACATCCCCCTAGTGGGGAAAAAAGGGGGGACGTCTGATCACCCTGCAGCAATCACGATCTGTGCTGCGGGCTGGAGAGCCAACGCAGCACAGATCAGCCAGAAATCCCCTGGTCGTCAAGTGGTTAATCCCAGTCACCCAATGACCAACTGTCCGAAGTTTTTGTAACCCTGACACACAGTCACTCAATGACCAAGTTTGTGAGCTTTTGAGTTCCTGGCATCAAAAATGTGTGATTGGAAGCAGTTTAGTTTATCCAGCAAATAAATCTGATTGGCCCCCTTAAGTTAACCACTTGAGGACCACAGTCTTTCTACCCCTTAAGGACCAGAGCCTTTTTCTCCATTCAGACCACTGCAGCTTTCACGGTTTATTGCTCGGTCATACAACCTACCATCTAAATGAATTTTACCTCCTTTTCTTGTCACTAATACAGCTTTCTTTTGGTGCTATTTGATTGCTGTTGCGAGTTTTAGTTTTTATTATATTCATCAAAAAAGACATGAATTTTATAAAAAAAATTACTTTTTTAACTTTCTGTGCTGACATTTTTCAAATAAAGTAAAATTTCCTATACATTTGAGCGCAAAAGTTATTCTGCTACATGTCTTTGATAAAAAACAAAACAAAACATTCAGTGTATATTTATTGGATTGGGTAAAAGTTATAGCGTTTACAAACTATAGTGCCAAAAGTGAATTTTCCCATTTTGAACCATCTCTGACTTTTCTTACCACCTGTGATGTTTCATGAGGTGCTAAAATTCCAGGATAGTATAAATACCCCCCAAATGACCCCATTTTGGAAAGAAGACATCCCAAAGTATTCACTGAGAGGCATGGTGAGTTCATAGAAGATTTTATTTTTTGTCACAAGTTAGCGGAAAATGACACTTTGTGACAAAAAAAAAAAAAAAAAAAAAAAGGTTTCCATTTCTTCTAACTTGCGACAAAAAAAAAAATTAAATCTGCCACGGACTCACTATGCTCCTCTCTGAATACCTTGAAGGGACTACTTTCCAAAATGGGGTCATTTGTGGGGTGTGTTTACTGTCCTGGCCTTTTGCGGGGTGCCTAATTGTAAGCACCCCTGTAAAGCCTAAAGGTGCTCATTGGACTTTGGGCCCCTTTGCGCAGTTAGGCTGCAAAAAAGTGCCACACATGTGGTATTGCCATACTCAGGAGAAGTAGTATAATGTGTTTTGGTGTGTATTTTTACACATACTCATGCTGGGTGGGAGAAATATCTCTGTAAATAAAAAATTTTTGATTTTTTTTTTTTACACACAATTGTCCATTTACAGAGATATTTCTCCCACTCAGCATGGGTATGTGTAAAAATACAACCCAAAACACATTATACTACTTCTCCTGAGTACGGCGATACCACATGTGTGGCACTTTTTTGCAGCCTAGGTGCGCTAAGGGGCCCAACATCCTATTCACAGGTCATTTTGAGGCATTTGTTTTCTAGACTACTCCTCGCGGTTTAGGGCCCCTAAAATGCCAGGGCAGTATAGGAACCCCACAAGTGACCCCATTTTAGAAAGAAGACACCCCAAGGTATTCCGTTAGGTGTATGGTGAGTTCATAGAAGATTTTATTTGTGAAAAAACAATAAAAATCAATTTCCGCTAACTTTTGACAAAAAATAAAATCTTCTATGAACTCGTTATACACCTAACAGAATACCTTGGGGTGTCTTTTTTCTAAAAAGGGGTCACTTGTGGGGTTCCTATACTGCCCTGGCATTTTACGGGCCCAAAACCGTGAGTAGTCTGGAAACCAAATGTCTCAAAATGACTGTTCAGGGGTATAAGCATCTGCAAATTTTGATGACAGGTGGTCTATGAGGGGGCGAATTTTGTGGAACCGGTCATAAGCAGGGTGGCCTTTTAGATGACAGGTTGTATTGGGCCTGATCTGATGGATAGGAGTGCTAGGGGGTGACAGGAGGTGATTGATGGGTGTCTCAGGGGGTGGTTAGAAGGGAAAATAGATGCAATCAATGCACTGGGAAGGTGATCGGAAGAGGGTCTGAGGGGGATCTGAGGGTTTGGCCAAGTGATCAGGAGCCCACACGGGGCAAATTAGGGCCTGATCTGATGGGTAGGTGTGCTAGGGGGTGACAGGAGGTGATTGATGGGTGTCTCAAGGTGTGATTAGTGGGGGGAATAGATGCAAGCAATGCACTGGCGAGGTGATCAGGGCTGGGGTCTGAGGGTGTGGGCGGGTGATTGGGTGCCCTAGGGGCAGATAGCAGTCTAATCTGATGGGTAGCAGTGACAGGGGGTGATTGATGGGTAATTAGTGGGTGTTTAGAGGAGAGAACAGATGTAAACAATACACTTGGGAGGTGATCTGACAGCGTGTCTGCAGGCGATCGGATGGTGTGGGTGGGTGATCAGATTACCCGCAAGGGCAGGTTAGGGGCTGATTGATGGGTGGCAGTGACAGGGGGTAATTGATGGGTGGCAGTGACAGGGGGTGATTGATGGGTGATTGACAGGTGATCAGGGGGGATAGATGCATACAGTACACAGGGGGGGGGGTGATCAGGAGTCCCCAGGGGGCAGTTTAGGGAATTTAAAAAAAAATAGCGTTGACAGATAGTGACAGGGAGTGATTGATGGGTTATTAGGAAGGTGATTGGGTGCAAACAGTGGTCTGGGGGCTGGGCAGGGGGGGCGGGGGGGTCTGAGGAGTGCTGTGGGCAATCAGGGGGCGGAGGGGGGGGGGGCAGATCAGTGTGTTTGGGTGCAGACTAGGGTGGCTGCAGCCTGCCCTGGTGGTCCCTCGGACACTGGGACCACCAGGGCAGGAGGCAGCCTGTATAATACACTTTGTATACATTACAAAGTGTATTATACACTTTGCAGCGGCGATCGTGGGGTGAACAACCCGCCGGCGCTTCCGAATGGCCGGAGGGTTGTCGTCGTGGGTGGGTGGAGCCAGTTGCCGGGGGAAGCGATCGGTCCGCCAGCATGCCGAAAGGACTCAACGCCCTTAGGCGTATTGCGGTCCTTTTGGCGTCCACTTTGCCGCCGCCCATCAGCTGTGGGCGGTCGGCAAGTGGTTAATTTGAACCCCCAGTCACCCAATGACTGACAGTTCCTAGGTTTGAGGACTTTTCCATTAATAGTGTATGGGCTGGTGCACACCAAGAGCGGTTCTGAGCGTTTTTTTTTTTTTTAAACTTGCGGTTTGAAAACCACTTGGCCAATGTATTTCAATGGGATGATGCACACTAAAGTGATTTGTTTTTTCCCCAAATGCAACGGCGGGTCCTGCAGCATTTTTGCGGATTTCTGAGGCGATTCAGCCTCAATGTTAAATATAGGAAAGTGGAAAATCGCTCTGAAAAGCGCTAGATCAGAGCGATTTTCCAAGTGTTTTTGTTACAGATGCTGTTCAGTTACAGTTCTACTGTAACAAAAAATATATGCTACAACAAAACGCTCCAAAAACTGCTAGTCCTGTGTAGAAAAATCGCTCTGCACATGCCTAGAATCGCTCTGAAAAAAATGTTTCAAAAAATGCTAGTGTTTGCGGATACGCTAGCGGTTTTTGTGTGCACTGGTCCTATGAATGGCAGTAGTTTAAATATTCCCCATCAATACGTGAATTTTGATTGGCTGTTGTAGGCTCCACCCACTTTCCTGAATATTAATCCCATTCACCCATTGACCAAGTGTGCCAAGTTTGAAAACCCTGTGAGTAACAGTCTAAGAATAGCTGCAGTTTACATATTTCCATTGAAAATCAATTGCTCAAATTTGATTGGCTGTTTTATGCTCCACCCACTTTCCCTGAATTTTTCATCTCGGTCACCAAGTGACCAACTGTGCCATGTTTGGGGACTCTGACTTTATTGCTGTGAGAATGGCAGCCTTTTACATTTTTTCCATTGATAGGAATGAGTGAAATCTGATTGGCTGTAGTGGTTCCACCCAGGTGTGCCAGGGAGATGAGAGTCCCCCGGGACATATCATTCCAGGTAGTAAAGAATCTGCATACCAAGTTTCGTACAAATCGGTCAAGGCGTGATCACAGCACGCACACACACACACACACACACACACACACACACACACACACACACACACACACACACACACACACACACTTATTTATATTATTGGTAATTGTATTTATACATATTACGCAGTGCTGGACAACAAATACATACAATGTCACAAAGGATGACATGTAACATAACAAGGTTATACAACATGGGGCAAGGTTATACAAGGCAAACGGTACAAAACACATGATCATGTAATTTTGGGCTGGTTAGGGAGGCCCAAGTAATACAAGTATGAGGGGGTCATAGGAAAGGAGCACATGATCATGCAGAATACACTAGGGAAGGGAGCACCCTGCCAAAGGTTGAAATCTAGGGGGAAAGGAGATGGACACACTAGGTAGGGCTGTAGAATAAGTATTCAGTTGACAGTTACTGCATGGTAGGTAGGCCATCTGGAAGAGGTGGGTTTTGAGTGCTTGCTTAAATGTTTTAAAGCTCTAGAGAGTGGGTGCAGCTCTTATAAAAATCCTGCAGGAGTGCATGGGAGTGGGAAATGCACCGGTAGTTAGGCCAAGTTCGTTGGAGGACCGGAGGGTGCGGCCTGGTGTATACCTGTGAACAAGCTCCGAGATGTAGGTAGGCAAGGTTTTGTGCAGATTTATACGCCAGGCATAGAATCTTGAAAGTTATCCTGAATTGGATAGGGAACCAGTGCAGGGATGTACAAATGCTGTTTAAGGGGAGGTCAGACAGTAGGGAGTCGCAGCAATTAAGGCAGGAGAAGATGAGGGCATGGATGAGCAGCTTGGTAGTGTCTGGGTCAGGTAGGGGCGGATATTGGAGATATGGCTCTGGTGACTATATGGATGTGGGGAATGAAAGAAAGGGCAAAGTCCAGGGTGACGCCCAGGCAACGGGCCTGGGAGGTACGGCGAATGGTTGTGTTGTCGACTGTGAGGTGAAAATCTGGGAGGGGTGCAGCAGCGTGGGGTGCAGAGATCGGGAGCTCAGCTTTGTCTAGGTTAAACTTCAGGAATCTAGCTGACATCCAGGAAGAAATAGTTGAATTCTCAACCATCATAGACAAGGTCTTCTTATGCCTTTCAAGGGTATGGAAGCAAATCTGTGTGTCGTTGGCATAAAGGTGGTATTTGAAGGCCTGGGAGGTGATGAGTTTGCCAATTAAGTGTATAGATCCATGCAAGGATTTTTTTAAAGAATAAAGGAATACTGAGAATTCCCCAGTGGAGATGGACTAGTCCAAAACCTGTCAGATTTTTACTTCCTACTGAAAGCGACAGTGATTTGGGAGGAAAGTAATGTAAGTGCATTTTAAAATGTACTTCTTATAAGTCTGTGTACAGATGTATACAAAATTAAAAACAGTTTTATGATAATGGACTTTAATGCTTTTTTTATTCAGCAAATTTTGTACCCGCTTAGAGCCATCTTTGATATTGTTTATGACTTTGCACAACTATACTTACAAAACTTTTTAACATTTCCTGAAAGATTTGTAAAGAAAGAAGGAGAAAAATTAATCATATCATTGGACAGTGGATTTCGAGTCATTGTTTTACGGGGGAAAAATCCTGACCGCCTGAATGTACATGTGGAGAGTAAGAAGAAGGACTTGGAATTTGGTGTGGGCCTCATTGGTATGTACTGACTGTCAGTTACTATGCACCATAAAGTAGACCTGTCATCGTTTACCATATTTGTAGTTTGACACTCTTGATTAGGTGGCAATCACATGAGGTACTAGAAATGTTCTGTACTCTGATCCTTTCTTTTCAGCTCAGTGATTCACCTAATTCTACCACCAAACTGAATAGAGCCCTTGGCGCTGCCCCAACAACTGCTGGCCAAATATCAGTGACCACATTGGTCAATGGTAGTCCATGCCTCCATAATCAGTAAACGATGTTAGATGCTTGTATAATAGCAGGCTTTCTTAGGTGACGCAGGTGGATTGGGCACCGTGCGCGTGTCCTGCGTGGCGCCGCTATAGCAGTAGTACTATAGTACGCGGCTCGCACACGGGTAGTTTGTGGTTCCAGTGGACCCCGAATTACTACTCCTTCCAAGTTGCTATGATTCGGAGGAGGAAGAGTATTTAACGTCACCAGGAATTTGAGCAGCAACAGGGTGACATGTCATTCGGCTCACCCTGTGCTGAACTCACTAGTTATAGTACCTACGCTTCTAAAGACTGCTGTGTTGTTAAAGAGGTGTAAGCAGAGGAAAATGGTTTGTTAATGATTACCAGTATTGAAACACATATACTGTAGAGGTGATCATTACCACTATGGCATCAATTTAAGTACACATAGATAAGTACACATGCACAATAACCGTCACCTCCAGGGAAGGGGGAAGGGGACTTGATCCCATGGGCGACAATTCAGGGCTGAGTTCCTAGAGGCTAGAAGTGCCTTCTGGTTGCTATGAAAGGGGTGGATCGACAACTCACAGCGGATAGGAAGGATTCAAGAGTAGAACAATAGATTCAGCCTGTGGTTGGACTAGATTATGTGGCAGCCCAGATTTGTCTCTTACGCTTCGGCACTATGGCACACAGATTCTCAGAAGAGTCGGCCCTGACTGGCCACCACAGCCATGAACCAGCTCGTGTGTTTACAAGGCTTGAAGTGCTTTCACTTGGCATGTGTGGTTCAGAACTTGCTCATGCCCAGTTCAGAATCACTCATTCACCCCTCAGTGAACTTTCGGAAAGTGGCAGGGTGAGAAAGATGGAAAACTGGAAACAAAAATGCTCCCAAAAACAAGCACAACAAAGTAGATCAGGAACAGGTAATCTAGCCCAGGGCTTTTCAACCCCCGTCCTCATGTACCACCAACAGTGCATGTTTTGCAGAAAACCACAAACATGCACAGGTGACGTAATTAGTGTCTCAGCAGAGCTGATTAACTGCCTCTGTGGATTTCCACAAAACATGCACTGTTGGACAGGGTTGAAAAGCCCTGATCTAGCCAACCATGGGCTTAATCCACCAAGCAAAACCTGCTATTTAATAGATAAAACATCTAGCTCAGAGGTGTCAAACTCAAGCCCCACGGGCCACTTCATGTGGCCCTTAAGAGCTTCAAATGTGCATCATTGTAAGCAGTAAAAGAATGACAGAACTCTCCCATCCAGAGAAGCACTCTGGTGACAGTGTTTCTGTTTGAAAAATTGTCATTTAGCCGGTGTGCAGCAGCAACCCACGGGACTCCCCAGCTAAATTAGCATGGGCTGACACCTGGGATCCAAATCTCCTTGAGTGGCTAGTAAAATAAACACAAGCCTACACCCCTCCTCCCCCCCACCCCCCCAAATCTCCTCACATTGCAGCGTAGTGCAGCTGAGTACTGTTTACCTACTCCAGTGATGCGTCGAGTTTCTGTTTTTTCCTGCAGCTGAACGCTCTATGCTTCCATATCTCCGGCTCCCGATCACATGACATGTATTCAGAGCCAGAGGTATGCAGCATAGAGCATGTGGCTGTCAGGAAAATCAGGAGACCAGAAGCCTCACTAGAGCAGGTAAATATTAAACTGTCCCACTGCACTACCCCTAAGAGAGGGGAGGGGTGGGCCCTACAATCGCTATAGTTATGCCACTTAGTTTGAAACACTAAGGCCCATATGCAATTCACTTTTTCACCTGAGTTTTCTCCTAGGTGAAATTTTCAAACTTGTCAATAAAATGCCTTTTAAACCACCAACAAACAAACAAATGCTCAAATTAATTTTTATAGTACTTTTTCAACTACTTTTTGGTACTTTTTCCATTGAAAAATCCTAAAAAGTTGTTATAAATCAAAAATGAAAAATTATCTCCTAGGAGAAAACTCAGGTGAAAAAGTGAATAGCATATGGCCCTAAGTGTTACATTTTCATAAACAATTTAGCCCGCCACTTAGACTACTTTTAGATTTTGGCCCCTTACATGATTGAGTTTGATACCCCTGATCTAGATCTATGGATTCTGAAGGGAGGGGAGTAATTTGTAAACCGAGTGCTTCAGCATGTATAGATACATGTGCTTTGCTCCAGCTTGCTTCCTAGTTTCCCACGCAGCTTCTGAATTGCCCACTAGAGCTCCAGGCGCACTGTCATGTGACCGTATTGAGCCTGGAGCTCTAGTGGCCAGTTCAGAAATCTGCCGGGGACACTAAAGGAAAGCAGAGCAAGGAGCTATAAATGCTGAAGCACACTCAGCAGTCCACTTTGCATATGCAGCCCCATGAACATGTAATTCACGGTATGTCATTTGTGTATAGGCCTACCCTTCCTACCACAACCACTTTACACTCAAAATGTGGGAGCGTCTGCTTATCCACAGTGATATATGGTAATCAGGGCTGTGGAGTCGGTCCAAAAATCCACCGACTCCGACTCCTCAGTTTAGGATTCCACCGACTCCGACTCCACGACTCCGACTCCTCTAATTTGCATATTACAATTTTGTTGATTAAAAGTATGTAACATGAAATTCGTCTCTTAACTGCCAACGCTTAGGAATTTTACAAGACAACTGAAGTGAGAAGGATATGTAGACTACTATATTTATTCCCTTTAGACTAAAACTAGTCCTTGGTAAGAGTACTTGTAAAAGGTACAACCGGAACAAAGAACATCTATCAAGTGTGGGTGCATGTAAGAATGATGTGCAGGTACTCTGCAGGGGAATGAGGAGATTGTAAACAGACAACACCTCTGTGTTCAATGTGCACAGCATTCTAAAGGTGCGTACACACATGCGACTATAGTCGTTTGTAACGATCGTTCCCCGATCTTTACCAACGACGATCGTTACAAAAAACGAACCACCGACTATTAAGGCAAACGACGAACGAGCCAAATCGCTACAAAAGAAAGTTCTGTCTCGGCGGATTTTAACCAACGACGATCGTTTGCAAAAGTAGTACATCGTTGGAAACGATCGTTCGTACTAGGCTTGACATGCGCATTTCACTATTTCTCCATGGAACTTCTCATTTTTATGCGCAGGCGCAATAGTTGCTTTCTGTGATGTAACGTTCGTTCTAACGATCAGATCGTTACACACCTTTTAAAACTACCTTTACTTAGGTCGTTCTTTCATCAATTAAAAGTTCGTTCGTCGTTCTTAACGAACGATCGTTGTCGCATGTGTGTACGTAGCATTAGTGGATTCCCTGCAGCTCTGTGGGGAGTGCATATGTATAGTACTACTGTGTAACAAAGTAAACCTGAGACAGATGAAATTAAAGTTTTATACATACCTGGGGCTTCCTCCAGCCGCCTTCAGGATAATCAGTCCCTCGTTGTCCTCCACCACCTGGATCTTCTGCTATGAGTCCAGGTACTTGAGTCAGTCAAGCGTAGTGCGCATGAACACACTCCGCCGTGAGCGTACTACACCTGTGCAGCACTATTGCACAGGTGCAGAATGTTCCTGGCTGTGGGAGCGGGGTGCGGCCGGACAGCGCTGACTGGCTGAATTACCAGGACTCATAGCAGAAGATCCGGGTGGTGGAGGACAGTGAGGGACTGATTAGCCTGAAGGGGGCTGGAGGAAGCCCCAGGTATGTATAAAACTTTACTTTTCATCCGTCTCAGTTACCCTTTAATTTGTACTCACTAAACAAAAGAACAAAGCTCCTCCTCAAATAACATGTAATTAACACTATAGAGCAAATGGTCAATCAATGGCCTGAGACAAAAGTATCAAATATGAAAAATCTTTATTCCATAGCCAACTCAAAATTAAAAACAATTAAAACCAAGCAGCCCGCCTAGGTCACAGGCCCCTGAATAATAAATATTATAAATAGCTGAGTCATATGTCAACCTGGTATACACTAAATAACTCGATTGCTTGCCTGGGGGATCATGTGGAAAAATAAAGGTGGTGTCCCCTATGTAAAACAACAATAATTATGATTAGAGACATCCACCCCACATCTTGACCCACAGGGAAACAAGACAATAAAACAAATAATAACTCACCTCACGGATACTCACTAATAAGGTGCTAGTGCTAAACTGTGATCACCAATAGGTACTGATAATAAACATAACTGACAAAAATAGCCAATAACATTAATGCAAACAATGTGCAAATATGCAAATGAGGTAGATAACCATATATCGTGAAAATGCAGATAAGGTGAAGAAAATAACACACAAATAACCATACAGGTAAATCAGGCATGTGCAGCAGCTTAGGGAAGATGGCGACATGAGAGACGCCAATGAGAAATATGAGTGAAGTTCAGGGTGAAAACCTGGAGTCAGAGAGGAGAGGACATGGAGACTCACCCAGTGAAAGAAAGATGAAGGACCTAGGAAGGCTGCAGTAGCGCTGCCCGCGCTATCCATATAGGATCTATATATCTATCTATATAGGATAGCGCGGGCAGCGCTACTGCAGCCTTCCTAGGTCCTTCATCTTTCTTTCACTGGGTGAGTCTCCATGTCCTCTCCTCTCTGACTCCAGGTTTTCACCCTGAACTTCACTCATATTTCTCATTGGCGTCTCATGTCGCCATCTTCCCTAAGCTGCTGCACATGCCTGATTTACCTGTATGGTTATTTGTGTGTTATTTTCTTCACCTTATCTGCATTTTCACGATATATGGTTATCTACCTCATTTGCATATTTGCACATTGTTTGTATTAATGTTATTGGCTATTTTTGTCAGTTATGATGTTTATTATCAGTACCTATTGGTGATCACAGTTTAGCACTAGCACCTTATTAGTGAGTATCCGTGAGGTGAGTTATTTGTTTTATTGTCTTGTTTCCCTGTGGGTCAAGATGTGGGGTGGATGTCTCTAATCATAATTATTGTTATTTTACATAGGGGACACCACCTTTATTTTTCCACATGATCCCCCAGGCAAGCAATCGAGTTATTTAGTGTATACCAGGTTGACATATGACTCAGCTATTTATAATATTTATTATTCAGGGGCCTGTGACCTAGGCGGGCTGCTTGGTTTTAATTGTTTTTAATTTTGAGTTGGCTATGGAATAAAGATTTTTCATATTTGATACTTTTGTCTCAGGCCATTGATTGACCATTTGCTCTATAGTGTTAATTACATGTTATTTGAGGAGGAGCTTTGTTCTTTTGTTTAGTGAGTGTTATAGTTGGAGGTCGATGACCTCTTTCCTCCTAGTTATTTAACCTATTTTAGGTATTAATAAGGCTACTATACACATTTTTGCCTGAAATATGTCTGCTCGCTCGTTGTGGTGTCAATAATACCCTTTAATTTGTAGTCACCAAACCAAATTTTAATAACATATCAAATTATTTTATTTCATCAGCAAAGGGAGTGCATACATTTGCATAAATCAGCATCAATGCAGAATTATTTCCATCTCGTTGACCATCTCTATTAGTGACATAGCTACACATCAGGCTTTATTCTTACAGCATAGATGTTATTTAGTATATATAAGAGATTCCTGTGTACACATCATATATACAGTCACAATCAGATATGTATATCTGACCTTAAAAATACGGGGACTGCTTTATTGAAGCAGCACAAGCAACTAATTTTGATTGGTTTATTTCATTTTTGTGGACTAAGCACAGCTATTACTGTATATATACTGTATATATACATTATTTTTAATGACTATTATCTGAGAAATAGAACATTTTATCATATTTTCTATTTTAATTACAGTTACAAATTCATTAGGAGTCGGAGTCGGTGCATTTTTTCCCGACTCCGACTCCAGGCACCCAAAATTGCCCGACTCCACGACTCCGACTCCACAGCCCTGATGGTAATAATGGTAATCCAGCCCCTACAGTCTATACGCAAGTAGTAATTCACTCTGCAGCTAAGCCAGTTTGCTGCATCAGTTTACAAGCAATGCCAGCCTAGATAGCCTTGTCCTAAAATAAAGAAATAAATGATATGACATGCTCCATTTTAATTTACCTGTAATTTTATTATTTAATATGTCCACTTTAACTTGTAGCCAGCTATGCTTTTCTGCCAAAAATTACAAACCTCTCTTCTCTAAAGCCATGGCACCTATATTCTGTTTCCTGGTTGGGATTTCCCAGAATCCTCTTCTTTCTGCACCTGTTATTGGCTCACTGCCTCTCCCAAAGGTATAGAGTGGAGCTGATGTCCAAACAGCTTATACCGCAGTGCAGCTGGTGGGATGGTTAGGATTTATGCCTTCACACTGAAATGCATTTTTCATACTTCCTGTTTTTCTCCCCAGGTCAGTTGATGGAGGAAGATAATGTCCTTGTAGAAAATGATCAGATCACCATCCTTGGGGAAACATATTTCATACAGCGGTAAAGATTATTTTGTGAACAGGTCACCAAACCAAATGTTGGAAATTTCCAGTAGTGAGAATAAAATGGACTGTTGGATGCAGGGCTGAGCTGAGGCTGAGGAGGCACCAGTCTCTGGGCACACAGCCCTGAGGGTGCGCCCATGCCTTCCCCCTCCCAGTGGACCCCCTAGCTCAGCCATATGCAGAGTCACGAGTGGAGCTGTAGAAGTGCTTTTCACCTCTCGTCTCTGTGCTGGGACCTTCAGGGAGAGCTGCCTTCCTAAAACTGGAGACACATCTGTCTATCTATCCTGGGAAAGGGGGGTACCTACTTAATACTAAGTCCACATCTGTACACTGGGGCAGGCACAGTTCGGGAGGGAAGAGGGGCCAACTTTGGAAACTTTACCTCTGGAACCTTGTTCCGGCACCGGTTGGGCACTAACATACGGTAATAACAAAGCAAAAGTTCATAAGAAAAAAAAAATAAAAAAGCCTCTGTCTATTGATTGAAGCTGTATGACTTATTTGCTTATTTCTCTGTATAAAATTTATTTTTATCGGAATAGTTGGGAAATTTTGTTTAACTCACAGACTGGTTGTACTCTGTTTGCTGTGTTTAGTCAAAAGGTTATTGAAATGAGGGGCTAAAGGGGGCCCGCTCCATGGTTAATATGCAGAGTGTCAGCGGAAGATTATGCATTACCTCCTCCCAGCGGCAGGACAGGTCCTCCCATAGCAGGATCATCCACAAGGCAACCTGGACAGGTGCCTGGGGCCTAGTGGGTCAAGGTGCCCGGATGCCATCTCCTTTTGAACCTTTTCCCAGCTTAGCTTGCCAGGAAGACATGGGGAGCCAGAGTATATCCTTGCCTAGGGCACCATTTTGTCTTAATCCTTCTCTGGGTCCTCCTCACTCTTCAGTGTAGCTCATCGCCACGCCGTGCAGCCTAGCACCATGCGGTTCTTGAAGGCGTGCATCTAGAGGCGCATGGTGATGAGCTACACTGAAGAGGACCTGTCCTGCCACCGGGAGCAGGTAATGCATAACCCTCTGCTGCTGCTCTGCATAATAGGTGGAAAGCAACAACCTGATACTCTGACTTTTGGGAAGAGAGGGAGGGAATAGGAAGCAACTTTACCTTGTGTGTGAGGAGGAGGGGGGAAGGGGTGGGGGGGGGGGGGTGGCTGTCAGATTTTTGCTGGAAAAGCAGCAAAGCAGATACCCCACACTCCTGACACGATCAAAGGGACACACGTAAGTGCAGTTTGCTTCTCCGTGAGCACTATGCCTCCACACACTAGTATAAACAACCACAGTCCTTAAGAAGTTTGAAACGTGGGCACCAGTGCAAGTCCAACGCCATTGAGCCAAACCATCCGTGATCAAGCACTGCTCGGTGCAAAACATTTGTTGGAGGATGGGTTTTGATGTGTGTGGTGTCATCTAGACGGGTGAAGTACTGTATTGGTTTTACCATGTGATACATTGCTATAACTGTTTTACACTATCGTGCAATAAATGTTTGCTACAGTGCACTGGTGCCCACGTTCCAAACTTCTTAAGGGCTGTGAGATTTTTGCTGGTGTGGGGCCCAGAGCACCATATTTACACCCCTGGACACCAGGACCCCTTTTCTCAAGGCACTTCTAGAACTGACATAACTGCCAGGGCACCACTGCCCATGCTAAACTTCAAGCACCTCCAATTCCACTAGAGAAGGTGGCAAACACAACGTCTGTCAGCTGCCAATTCAACGAATACTTGGTAAAATGACTCCCAGAATCTCTCTCCTGGCATGGAAGCAATTACATAAAACACTTGTAGATACAGTACCCCTGACCTGGTCTAACAGATACATGCTTTTCATACATTTTATGTATAGTGTGTGTACAAGTGACACAGCACCTTTCTCCCCCTCCTGCGCCCCCGCTCTGCTGAGCCGAAATCCTCTGGGCGGGGAGGAAGTGTCAGTACTTCCTCCTCTCTGCCTGTCCTTAGTTCTTCCCCCTCCACTCACCTCTGAAGGTTCTTGGTATGTGTTCTAGTACACAGCGTGCAGTGGAGCTGCGCTGTGCACGGTATTGTGATAATTTAGCTGTGAAAGATAGTGTACCAACAGCTGTATTAGTACACTATCTTTCCGAGCTAAACTATCACAAGACCGCACACAGTGCAACTCCGCAGTATTCTGTGTACTGTAACACGTAGCAGGAACCATCAGAGGTGAGCGGAACTAAGGACAGGGCGGAGAGGAGGAAGTACTGACACTTCCTACCTTCCCATATTCAACTTTCTTCTCAGTCGAAGATTTTGGTGGAGCAGAGTGGGGGCTACAGGTAGCACTGAAGGGGTGGAAGGTGCTGTGACAACAGTATGTTTATTTGAAACCGGGTCAGGGGTACTTTAAAGGGCAACTGAAGCGGGAGGGATATGGAGGCTGACATTTATTTCCTTTTAAGCAAAACCATCACGCAGATCCTCTGCCTCTATAACATTTATCCATAGAACCTGAACAAGCAAATGCAGATCAGGTGTTTCTGACATCCACAAGGCAATTCTAGGCAGTTGCCTAGGGCCTGGAGAGAGTCTAGGGACCTGGTGGATGATAGCCCCACCAAATTAACTAAAACAAGCCAGGTAACCATCAGCAGTGGGCAAAAACTGCTATCTTGCCCCGGGCAATAGTTCATCTTAATCCAAATCTGATCTCAACATACTTTTCCAATAAGTTTGAAAAAGCAAATTTCTAATGTTATTGTTAACTATGATGTTTTAACTATTTTGATAACTATGATGAATAGATTTTTTTGAATTGAAGGTGTGTCTTACTCTTTTCTCAGCTCTGCAGTTTGTGACTTCACATCTTATGGCATAAAACCACGAGGACCTTGCATTAGCCTCACTCTGAAGACAATGAACGCAGTCTCTGGGATGAACAGCACCGTGTCGGGGATCCTTGATGTGCCACTGGACTCCTAGATTAAAAGAACAGGAAAAAGTGTGCTCTGGAGCATAAACACTTCTCTGTAACTCCAACAAATATAACATATCTTCTGTTATTAGTGTGAAATGTTGTCTCTTGTGTTCTTTCCTAACGGATAAGATATTCAGTGAATGAAAGCTATTAATATGATAGTCAATGAACTGGAGATTAATTTTAAATTGGAAAACACAGAGAACCGGAGGCGGTTTACAACGAAAACCACTGGACACCAGGAATCACTGTATGGAAGAGGGGAGCGGGGAGCCACTAGACCCCAGGGACCACTGTACAGGAGAGGGAGGGGTGCCAATAGACATCAGGACTCACAGTATGGGGGTGGGAGGGGGTGCCGCTAGACACCAAGGATCACTGTATGGTGGAAGGAAGGGGGGAGCCACTATACATCAGAGATTACTGTATGGGAGAGGGGGGAGCCACTAGACACCAGGGATCATTGAACGGGGGAAGGAGGGGGATCCACTAGACACCAGGGATCACTGTCTGGGGTAGAGGGGAGCCATTAGACATCAGGGATCATTATATGGGGGTGTGCCACTATTCGCCAGGGATCACTGTAAGGTAAAGGGAATCACTGTATGGAGGAGGGAGGGGGAGCCACTAGACCCTAGGGACCTCTGTATGGGGAGGGGGGAGCCCCTAGACACCAGGGATCACTGTATTGGGTGAGGAGGGGTGCCAACAGACATCAGGGATCACAGTATAGGGGAGGGAGGGGGTGTCACTAGACACCAAGGATCACTGCATGGGGGAAGGAAGGGGGAGCCACTTGACATCAGAGATCACTGTATGGGAGAGGGGGAGCAACTAGACACCAGGGAACATTGTACGGGGAAGGAGGGGAAGCCACTACACACCAGGGATCACTGTATGGGGGGCATGCCACTAGTCACCGGGGATCAGTGTAAGGGGAAGGGAACCACTAGACTCCAGGGATCACTGTATGGTGGGGGTACCACTAGACACCAGGAATCACTTTGTATGGGGGAGGGAGGGGGAATCCACAAGACACCAGGGATTACTATATGGTGAGGGAGGGGGAGCCAGTAGAACAACAAGAATTATTGTATAGGGCTGGGGCATTGCTAAAATCCTGAAATATCCAGGGCATAAAAAAAAACAGGCATAGCTAGGACAGTATGTAGGTGGAGCCAAATGTTATGTAACAGTTTAACTAAAAAGTACACATACACACACACACACGCAGAACTTTTCCCATGATGGGGTCAAACAGGATCATAGATGTGCAACTGATTCCTTTGCAGGACCTGGGTGAAGCTTTTATGTCAGTATGGACCAACATTTCTGAACAATGCCATGAAGAATTAAGGCAAGATGCAGCTAATAAAGTGGCCAGCAAAGTATATAGATCTCCCTGCCATTGTGTTCCTTTGAGTTTATGTATTAGCATACCATTTAGTCAAAATGGCAAATACAGCAACAATTATCTCAAAATATCAAATTATGACCATCAACATGTACCGTATATACTCGAGTATAAGCCGAGATTTTGGGACCAAAAAATTGTCCCAAAAGTGGGGGTCTCGGCTTATAGTCGAGTCTTAACTTAGTGGCAGTGTCGCCCCCCCCCCCCCCCCTCCCCGAGTGCCTCCTCTATCAAATGCGGTTCAGCTTTTGCGGGCAATTGGTACATTGTGTGGGCCGAATGCACCGCAATTGATGTCACGGATCCACGTGTCTCCAAACTTCATCCCCCTCATTGTCATATGCTAGATGGTGTACACAGCGGAGCGGGAGCCTTCACTCACCCGTCCTTGTCTGCAGCGCGGAGTATATGCCTGCTCTCTGTCCCCATTAACACACGCTGATCGCAAATAGCAGGAGCGGGAGCATTTCACTCACCGTTCCTCGCTGGCAGATTCCCCCTGCATGCCTGTAATGGACTCGCTCCTATGACGCCCTCTAGTGGCGTTTCGCCACTGCCTGACGTCATAGGAGTGAGTTACGGTGCATTCGGCCGGCACAAGGTACAAATTGCCCTCAAAAGCTGAATGGCATTTGATAGAGGAGGCGCTCGGGGAGGGGATAACACTGGCACTAAGTTGTGACTCGGGTGGAGGTTGGGCAGCATGTCACTTCTATCTGCAGTGTTTCTACTTCCTGATGCATGGAAGCAGATATATTGTTAACAGCCTGTGCTTGGAATGAGCTTACCTGCCACCTCTGCCGTGGCCCAGGGAACAGCCAACTTACAACTTGTGATTAGACACTAATGAGGGGGGAAAATAACAGGCTAAACTCTCTAAATACATACAATGTGCATTTCTCTGTTTTCCTTCTGTCCTGTGCAAGAAGTCAGGTCCACTTTAACTAGCAATAGGGGATCCTTCATCCATCTTGTTTCTTTTAGTTGATGCTTGTAACGATTGTGGAATTCTCTCTGAGATCAGCGCACAAGACGTGCGCTGACACTGCGGAAATCCTCCACAAGCGTATAATTTGAGGAAACCCAGAAGGTGCAATGCACCTGTAGAGGGAAATTCCTGTCGACAGGTGGAGCTATGGAGTAAAGAGGAACAGCTCCTCTGCCCTACCACACACGCCAGACAGGAATTGCACGAAACGCAGGGCAAGATAGCCCTGAAAGGGAGATTGAGCAAAGGGACAGATTGTATGTGTGTGCACCAAACTAATCGCCAACCCGCGACGGTGCATACACAACAGCAGATATGAAGCAGGAACGCAATCGCGAGAGAGGCGATTGCCAGAGGTGACACAAGGCTACAGCAAGGCAGAGCACGAGAGTAGCAAAGGCACAGCAATCATACAATGAGAAGATAAGGAAAATAACAAACGCTAGCTAAACGCGAACACCGCACCACATTCGCAACAGTGCACGCGTTTAGGCGCGGTCTCCACGTGATAAGCACAATAGAGACAAGCACGCCTAACTAACCACCGACAGACAAACATGAAACAGAGGACGCGAGCGCTTGCTTAACGGTTACCTCACCGAGCCTCCAGCAAGCGTTCATAGCGGACAAGACAGACACACGAAAACAGGAACAAGCGAGAGATAGGATCCACAGCACTAGCGAAAGGCGAGTGCGATCTAAGTATAGAAAGAGAGATAGAGATCAGACGGATCCACAGCACTAGCGCTAGGCGAGTGCGATCCAGGCAAAACAGATAGAGGAGATAGAACAGAAGAATCCACAGCACTAGCGAAAGAGGCTAGTGCGATCCAGGAAGACAGAACAGAAGGGGCTACCAGTAACAACCGCTGTTCAGGTTAGCACCCAGACACACAGGACGATTTCCTGTCGACCACCGCTGGGACAGGACAATCGCAACAGACAAACAAAACAGATAAACAATCCTAACTGCACTAGGGAAACCTGCCTAGTGCAGTCCCAGGAATTACTCTAAGCTAATCTTCAAACAATGAGCAAGGCTGACACTCCAGAGTGTTTCACAGGAACTAACCCTTATGACCAGCCACTTACTGTGGAATCACATGGTATATATAGAGCAAGCCCACAAAGGATGTGGCTAGGCAATCTGCATGACAAACGTATGCAAATTCCTCAGCAGCAAGCTGCACAACTGACAAAAGGTCTCTCTTCCAGAGACCTGCAGAATGCAGACCTGAACAGTGGTCAAAAGGCTGCCTGCCTGTGCAGGCAGCCTCACGGATCCTCACAATGCTATGCTGGCAATGAACACCCCTATATGCACATTGCATAGTGCTAATTCTTAAACTGTTTCCCTGCTCTGATTACACCTTATTATAGCTGCTGCATTTCCTATCCTCGGCTTATACTAGGGACACTAATTTTCTCCTGTTTTTTAAGGTGAAAGTTGGGGGGTCGGCTTATACTCGAGTATATACGGTACTCTTTATTGATATTTTATCTTTTTGAATAAAATAAATGCTGCAATTATAGGATGTGCTCCTCAACATTCCTTTCCTTGCTATAAGCATGTCTGTGTGTGCTCTGCCTCTTCTCCTCTGGCTTCATCTCATGCACTTGTGGCCTCATATCCTTGCCCTTTTAACCCCAGCAGCTCCACGCAGTGACAGGGAGGGGGCGGAGCTACATCTCAGTCACATCCATTAGACCGGGCCTGATTTTGATGCTAATTAGGAGGCCTAGAGTGAGCACCAGGAGCTGGGATCAAACTGAAGCTGTGCTACCTGTGTGGCTATAGAGTGACGCCATGCCAACCGGCACCGTGATGGGCAGTTTGTGCCCCGACATCTGAGGCACAGTGTCATGGATTCGGGGCCTTGGGATACACTCGGTAAGAGGGAGGGGGAACCACTAAACTCCAGGGATCACTGTATGGGGGTGGAGAGGGGGGAGGTAAGTGTTAGGAGCGCAGATGGGAGAGGTTGGTGTTAGGAAAGGAGAGGGGAGAGATTGGTGTTAGGAGTAGGGATGATCACAGATATGGAAATTGTTCCAAGTTGATGCAAATTCTTATGCAAATATATGCAACTTGAAAATGGACCAATCAACTTAAACCTAGGTTACCTGCATACATTTGCATAAAAATTTGCATAATTTCAGAACAATTTGCATCTCATTGATCTTCCCTAGTTAGGAGTCGAAAAGGGGGAGTTTGTGTTAGAATAGGACACTGGAGTTTGTAGCGACATTAACGGCATTCAAAATTATCGATAATATCCTGCGCCAAACTTCCAAACATCTATACCAAACGTACGTGAAGTAGAAGGTAAAATTTTTACTCAACATGTTGGGAGACTTCTGATCTTTTATAGCTAGTTTGGATGCTTGTTTCTCAGCACTGGCTGTTTGGTGTTGTGGAGTTCCACAATGTTTGTTTTCTTCCACTACAAGAGTAACTAACCATCAGCTGTTAACCTCCTTGCCGGTTATCCCGAGCTCGGCTCGGGGTAACCTGTGCAGGAGGATTTCTCAGGCCCCGCTGGGCCAATTTTCAAAAAAAAAATTTATTGCACGCAGCTAGCACATTGCTAGCTGCGTGCATATCCCGCTTGCCGCCGCTCCGCCCCCCTCTCCAGACCTCTTGAGCAGCCTGGCCAATCAGTGCCAGGCAGCGCTGAGGGGTGGATCGGGATTCCCTCTGACGTCCCGACGTCCATGACGTCTGTGATGTCATCCTGCCCCGTCGCCATGGAGACGGGGGAAGCCGAGCAGGAAATCCCGTTCTGAACGGGATTTCCTGCTTGCAAAGATTGCCGGCGGCGATCGAAGTAGGTAGGAGGATGCCGCTTGTCAGCAGCTATCATGTAGCTAGGCTAGCTACATGAATTAAAAAAAAAAAAAAAAAAGTGCTGCGCCGCCCCCTTGCCGACAGAATTGGAACGGCAAGGGGGTTAAGAGCTGTCATTGTGCAATAACAGAAAAGACAGTGCCAAATGCCAACTAGCTAGATGTGAGAACTGCCTAGAATTTTAAAAAGAACTTTAACCTCATATTCAGTAGCCGATACCGCCTTTCCCACAAGAAATCTTTACCTTTTCTCAAACAGATCATCAGGGGGGGGGGGGGGGGGGTCTGTGTGGCTGATATTGTGGTGACATCCCTCCCACAGTGTGATGTCAGGACCTTGGCATGTTTGCCATCTGTGAACCTTGTTGAATTGTGGGAAATAGTGGCAGTTTCCAACTGCCAATCAAGCAGTATCTCACTTTGCAGAATGTTCATTTACGGAGAGTTCTGTGCACAGACATCACCTGGCAGGACTAAAGATGTTGCCACCTGAAATATATTTCAGAATGTAAATCAGGATGAGGAAATATTTAACAATGAGTAAATAGTTTATAAATCAATCAGTGTTCTCCTCAGAATTTTTTTCCAGCCGGGTGGCATGAAAAAGTAGCTGGGTGGGGTGAGATGAGAGAATGCAGGGTCGGTGCTTCTGTGCGTAACTCTGCTCACAGCATAGGAGGGGGTGAGCTGATAACAGCCGGGTGTTCACCAAAACTAGCCAGGTGGAGCACCCGGCTAAAAGAGCCTGGGGAGAACACTGTCAATATTGTAAAAAAAATAAGCAATGTTATTCATTACTCTACATAACAGTTCCTCTTTAAAGTGTACCTGAAACACTCAGGTCTCAGGTTTTATACTTACCTGGGGCTTTCCCCAGCCCCCTTGAGGCAGCATGGTTCCTTGCCGTCTCCCTGGGCCGCTCGTGTCCCCCACTGGACAGCCCATTACTCTGACAGAGTCGCGCTTCGTTGCGCATGCAGGGACCAGCCACACGTGCCCCAGTAGGCCACGGGAGAGTGCATTTCAGGGACACGCATGCTCAACAAAGCACGAAGAGTCAGACTATTGCCCCTTCCAGCGGGGGTACAGGAGCGGCCCAGGGAGACGGCGAGGAACCAGGCAGCCTGAAGGGGGCCGGAGGAAGTCCCAAGTAAAGACATCTTTTAGCTCAGGTTTCCTTTAAAGCCTAAAGCTATGTGAACATGTGATATTTTTGTCATTCAAAGTGATAATTTTTGATCAATTCAGATGAAAATCTGAAGCGTCTCTTATTTAATTCCCTTATGCTCCTAAGTTTTATTATCCAAGGAGACACTTTCATTTTTTTTTTATATAATATTTTTTTAGAAAAATAAATCATGTCAAATCCAACATTTTTGCAAACATTAGGTGCAAGTAACAAGATTACATGTTTCTAATAATAGCAAAATCTTGAGAATCACTTAACGACCGATAGGCGGCGGCAGGTCGTAAGTGGAATTACATGCAAACGGCCACTCGTGCGAGCGGCCTTTCCATGTCAGTTCACGGAGGGTGTCCTCGTGAACAGCCTGCGAGCCTCCGATCGCGGCTCGCAGGCTAATTGTAAACACACGGGGAAGAAATCCCCGCTGTTTACATCATACGGCAGCGCCGTAAAGGAGATCGGCGATCCCCGGCCTCTGATTGGCCGGGGTTCGCTGGCATCTGAAGCCTATCCTAGGCGGCGCAGGACGGATCGCCGTCCTGTGCCGGCCACAACAAGAGGGAGAGGGAGGGAAGGAGATGGAGGGAGGAAATCGCTGCGGAGGGGGGCTTTGAGGAGCCCCCCCCCCCGCTCGGCCACACAGAGCGGCGGCGACCAGACCGCCCCCCCCCCCCCCCAGCAGGTCATGCCCCTAGTGGGGAAAAAGAAGGGGGGGGGGGGGGGAGAGTCTGGTCGCCCTGCCTCACTGCTGATCAGTGCTGTGGGCTAGAGAGCCCACGCAGCACAGATCAGCAAACAACAGCCCAGTCCTTAAAGTGAACCGAGCATCATTTTTAACACCCAGTGCAGCTCAATAGCAAATTAAAAATGCATTCTAAAAATGTGGTTTATTAAAAAAAAAAAAAAAAACTTTCATTTTACCTAATCTTTTTACATTTAAGGGTTAAAATAGGACCTGAGGACAGAGAGCAACAGATGATGGAAGGCTGATAAGAAATCACCTCATTAGACTTAATTACCACAAACAAACCCTGAGCCTTCCCCATTGTACTTCAAACAGAAAACATAAGACGCACTTGAAGAATTTCACACCTAGCCTGTATAAGACATTGTAAAAGCAGCAGGGGTTTTTGAACTCCTGAAACATGGCAGCCCTTTCAGCTATTTGAAGCCAGGAGCTGCTTAGATCTTATAGGACAACTAACCAGTAATTACTAGCAAATAGAAACACAAAGGCAATTAGTTGGTGATTCCCGCTAATCGCCGAAGCGCTAGCACTTTTTAAAGCACTAGCGCAATATTAAGTACAGTATATGACAGTGATCTCACTGCCGCAACTGCCGCTGATCGCGGGCAGTTCACGATTTGCGGCAATTGAAAACAAGTTTTATGCAGCATTCTATGGCGATTCGAGAGTGATCGTGATTAGCATGCGATAGAAGCGATCGCTCAGCATATGCGGATTTGTACAGTAATTTTACCGCAATAATCTTTTTCAAGTGTGAATGGGCCCTAACGGCCTGTAATCCTGTGATTAAAGTCACTTAAAAACAACAGAAAGCTCAGATATAACATTTACACATTATTTCATAACTCATCAGCTGCTCCTGTGTGTCTGTGTACTTCAGGCAGTTCTAAAGTAAACAGAGATTTCAGCCAGGAAGCATCCAAGTCTAACAGGAATAAAGTAAGACTCCTCTTTAAAAGCTGCTCTATAGTTGCAAAAATCTCTCACCTGTTCTTATATAATCTGTGATAAAGCAGTGTGTGTGGGCAGTGCAGAAATAAACAGTAAGGGCTTGTTCACAATATGAGAGTTTCCGATTTTCCGATTTTTTTGTAAGCGTTGGCGATTTTAGAAATCACCCTAAAAGCGTTTGTGCAATGATTTCCTGTGAGAGTGTTCACATGTACGCGTTTCAATTTCATTAAAATCGCAAACGCGCTACATGTACCATTTTCTGAGCGTTTTTGCCCCAGGGGGATGCTTACTTTGGGAGGGGAAGCCTCTGGGGCCTATTGAGTCTTCCCCTATCCTCCTGAACCTAAAGGATCCAGTGCTGGCAGCCCCCAAAATACAGCTGACAAGCGTGTTGGCTGCTGCATAGGCGCGGCAGCGCCTGCAATATATACCTTCCCCAGTCCAGTGTGGACGCAGTATCGGCTTTTTGCGCACTCAGGCGGGGAGGGGGGGCTGGTGCACACCAGAGCGGTTCTGAAACGTTTTTTAAAACGCTTGCAGGGGGAAAACCGCTTGGCTAATAAAAGTGAATAGGATGGTGCACACCAGAGCGGTTTGTTTTTTCCACAAACACAAACTCAGGGGCTGCAGCATTTTTTAGATTTCTGAGGCGTTTCTGCCTCAATGTAAAGTATAGGAAAGTGGAAAACCGCTCTGAAAAACACTAGATCAGAGCAGTTTTCCAGGCGTTTTTGTTACAGAAGCTTTTACTGTAACAATATATGATATCTGCTACACAAAAACGCTCCAAAAAACACTAGGCATGTTTAGAAAACATCTGAGGCTTTGTTCACACTACAAATCGCTAAACGCAAAAGCAAACGCTGAGCGTTCTCTGGCGTTTTTCTCAATAGTATTTTGAGCGTTTTTTCACTGTATGGGATAGCGTTTTACAGCGTTTTCCAGGAGATGGCCGCTAGCCAGGAGATGGCCACTAGCCAGGAGACAGAGGTGTTTTATGGGTAATCTGCTCTGTCTTGTGGCTAATCTGCTATATTTGCTGAGTAAAAGCGCTGGACAAAATGGTGATTATTGTGAACAGCCCAGTGCTTTTGGGCGATTTTGAAGCGCTCCTATCTTTAACATTGAAGCGCTAATCGCTCAAAATCGCCCAGAAATGGTGCAGGTTACGAGTTTGCATTTCAGCTAATCGCTGAAAAACACAAAACACTTAAAGGAATACTATCGATGTATGCATTTATTTTTAAATGCTGTATGTTGTAGCACACATTAGGACAAGTACTAGGAGCAATTTGATTCCTCACACAGCTGTTCCTCTCAGCTGTAAAATCCTCCGTCAGTTTTGGCCGTCAGTGTTTGATACAAATGTATCTATATGCTGAGGGCTCCCAGAGGGCTAAGCCCATGTCTGCACAGGGGAGTTGCTATCAACTCCTCAGTTTATAGTTTAATTATCACCTTGCTGAAAGAATCTTATTGATATGGTGGTAAGGGGTTAAAGATTCTAGCAATGTGTGTTTATTATCTTTGCTTCTCTTGACTGATAAAGATACTAATAATGCTAATTGTAAACAGTGGTCTGCCCCTCTCAGCAGCTTGTAAAGTGGATGCAGCCTGGAGTGAATCACCACAAGCAGGCAGCCAGACTGAGTGTAAACACAGACTATTGTTTATAGCTAGTTATATTCCAGCAATATTCCAGCTCATTTAGTTACCTGTTACCACCTCAGATCAGCCTATTTCTCCTCATGTCTCCTGCATGCTGTGAGTGACACAGTGAAATATATTTGTGAGCTGTGTGACAGAGTAACCAAGCAGCTCAGGGTGACCCAAACTACTATGAGCTGTGTGAGAAATGAATTTTTAAGCAGGGATAGCAAGAGAGAGACCTGGGTGAATAAATAAGTGCCCCTAGCACTAGTGGTAATGTGTACACTAATATACAGTATTAAAAAAAAAAAGTCGTTTCAATCGATAGTACTCCTTTTAAGCGAGATCAGCCACATATACTTAACATTGACCAAGCGCTTTTCAAAACGCTAGTAATTTCCAGCGATGCTGAAATCAATTGAAAAGCGCTCTAGTGTGAATGGGGCCTAAACATGCCTAGAATCGCTCTGAAATCTGCTTCAAAAACCTCTAGCGTTTTGCGGATCTGCTAGAGTTTTTTGGTGTACACTGGGCATGTGTGTTGGTGGTGGTGGTGAGGGGTTTTTGTTTTACAGATTTTTTTTAAAGTTATGCTGGAATTCCGCTTTAAAGAGAACCCGAGGTGGCTTTGTATAACGTTAGTGGGGCACAGAGGCTGGTTGGGCACACTAACACCAGCCTCTGTTGCCCCATGGTGTGTGTCAAAGACCCCCCTTCTCGCCGCTATACCCCCGCAATGCTGGCGACACGCAGCGTGTCGCCAGCACAATGTTTACCCTAGCACTGTCTGTCAGCGCCGCTCTGCCGCCTCCTCCGCATCGCCGCTACCCGCCCTCGTCCCTTCCCTCACGCTGATTGGAGGGAAGGGACGAGGGCGGGTAGCGGCGATGCGGAGGAGGCGGGGGAGCGGCGCTGACACAGCGCTAGGGTAAACATTGTGCTGGCGACGCGCTGCGTGTCGCCAGCACTGCGGGAAGGATAGCGGCGAGCAGGGGGGTCTTTGACACACACCATGGGGCAACAGAGGCTGGTGTTAGTGTGCCCAACCAGCCTCTGTGCCCCACTAACGTTATACAAAGCCACCTCGGGTTCTCTTTAAAGAGACTCTGAAGCGAGAATAAATCTCGCTTCAGAGCTCATAGTTAGCAGGGGCATGTGTGCTCCTGCTAAAACGCCGCTATCCCGCGGCTAAACGGGGGTCCCTTCACCCCCAAATCCCCCCTTGCAAAATCCACTACCAAGTTGGTCGTGGATTTTGCTCCTCTTAGAGGCAGGGCTAATGGCTGCAGCCCTGCCTCACAGCGTGTCTGTCAGACGCGCATCGCCGCCTCTCCCCCGCCCCTCTCAGTGAAGGAAGACTGAGAGGGGCGGGGGAGAGGCGGAGGTACGCGTCTGATAGACGCGCGTGAGGCAGGGCTGCGGCGGTTAGCCCTGCCTCAATGCGGAAGCGATCCCCCGCTGCACGGAGGGGATTTGGGGGTGAAGGGACCCCCGTTAAAGGGAAGGTCCAAGCAAAAAAAAAAAATAAGATTCACTTACCTGGGGCTTCTACCAGCCCCATGCAGCCATCCTGTGCCCTCGTAGTCACTCACTGCTGCTCCAGTCCCCCGCTGGCAGCTTTCTGACCTCGGAGGTCAGGGCCAAATTGCGTACATTTTTACACATTCCCGCTAGTGCAGGAACATTAACACATACATTTTTACGCGTTAGTGGTGAAACGCGTAAATTTTTGTTCCTGCACTAGCTGGAATGCGTAAAAATGTATGCAATGTGGCCCTGACCTCCGAGGTCAGAAAGCTGCCAGCGGGGAACTGGAGCAGCAGTGAGTGACTACGAGGGCACAGGATGGCTACATGGGGCTGGTAGAAGCCCCAGGTAAGTGAATCTCATTTTTTTTTTTTGCTTGAACCTTCCCTTTAAGCCGCGGTATAGCTATGAGGTCTGAAGCGAGATTTATTCTCGTTTCAGACTCTCTTTAATGTGCATCTGTTTATGTACAGAATAATCCTGTTTTTTATGACAATTGGAAACAGTGATCTTGTTTTGCAGGCCCGCTGGGCATGACTCAGAGTGTTTTCAGCTTGCTGATGGTATTATATGTGCAAAATTGATTCATTCTGTCATCTGAAAAAGCAACCAATCACAAGGGTTGTCTTATTACAAGCAAGAAAAAGGCTGGGTTCACATCAGGGCTGTGGAGTCGGTCCAAAAATCCACCGACTCCAACTCCGACTCCTCAGTTTAGGATTCCACCGACTCCGACTCCGACTCCTCTAATTTGCATATTACAATTTTGTTGATTAAAAGTATGTAACATGAAATTCGTCTCTTAACTGCCAACGCTTAGGAATTTTACAAGACAACTGAAGTGAGAAGGATATGTAGACTACTATATTTATTCCCTTTAGACTAAAACTAGTCCTTGGTAAGAGTACTTGTAAAAGGTACAAACCGGAACAAAGAACATCTATCAGACCCTAGGCAATGTAAGTGTGGGTACATGTAAGAATGATGTGCAGGTACTCTGCAGGGGAATGAGGAGATTGTAAACAGACAACACCTCTGTGTTCAATGTGCACAGCATTTTCAGTGGATTCCCTGCAGCTCTGTGGGGAGTGCATATGTAGAGTATAGTACTACTGTGTAACAAAATAAACCTGAGACAGATGAAATTAAAGTTTTATACATACCTGGGGCTTCCTCCAGCCGCCTTCAGGATAATCAGTCCCTCGTTGTCCTCCTCCGCCACCTGGATCTTCTGCTATGAATCCAGGTACTTGAGCCAGTCAGGCGTAGTGCGCATGCACACACTCCGCCGCCAGGAGCATACTACACCTGTGCAGCACTATTGCGCAGGTGCAGAATGTTCCTGGCTGTGGGAGCGGCATGCGGCTGGACAGCGCTGACTGGCTGAATTACCAGGACTCATAGCAGAAGATCCGGGTGGTGGAGGACAGCGAGGGACTGATTAGCCTGAAGGGGGCTGGAGGAAGCCCCAGGTATGTATAAAACTTTACTTTTCATCCGTCTCAGTTACCCTTTAATTTGTAGTCACCAAATTTTAACAACATATCAAATTATTTGATTTCATCAGCAAAGGGAGTGCATACATTTGCATAAATCAGCATCAATGCAGAATTATTTCCATCTCGTTGACCATCTCTATTAGTGACACAGCTACACATCAGGTTTTATTCTTACAGCATAGATGTTATTTAGTATATATAAGAGATTCCTGTGTACACATCATATATACAGTCACAATCAGATATGTATATCTGACCTTAAAAATACGGGGACTGCTTTATTGAAGCAGCACAAGTAACTCATTTTGATTGGTTTATTTCATTTTTGTGGACTAAGCACAGCTATTACTGTATATATACATTATTTTTAATGACTATTATCTGAGAAATAGAACATTTTATCATATTTTCTATTTTAATTACAGTTACAAATTCATTAGGAGTCGGAGCATTTTTTCCCGACTCCGACTCCAGGCACCCAAAATTGCCCGACTCCACGACTCCGACTCCACAGCCCTGGTTCACATATGACATAGCGTGAAAGGCTGCATTTTATGTCACATTTTATAATAATGTTGTGTGCATTTTTTGTGCGTTTTTACTGCGTTTTTGATGTGTTTGGGATGAGTTTTTCATGCTTTTTAATGCGTTTGCATATACAAAAACGCATATGCGGTTTCCATATGTTTTTATTTTTTCATTTATGTAAATCACTTAGAAGACAACAGGAAGCGAAAATACAGTAAAAAAAAAACCTATTTTTTAAAAAAAACGCATATAAAAACAAATAGAAAATGCATGAAAAACACATACCATTGCGTTTCCATTGACTTTCTTTATGTGCGTTTTGGCAGCATTCCTGCATATTATGCAACAAAACCAGTGTTTTTGAAAAGGCAGCTTTAAAAACGCATAGAAAACGCATATGCATTTTTTCCTGCCGCCCATAGACTTTCATTAGAGGCAAACCGCAGAGTTTTCCACAACGCTAGCGTTTCTGCTATGTGTGCACCCAGCCTTACCTGGAGGGATCTGATTAAAAAAAAACCTCAAAATATTCAAATTCTATTGCTCTGTGGCCTGAAATGCAGAAACACCAATTTTTCCAGCTGTATTTACAGAATGCAACTTATAACAGACGAGTGGAAAGGATAATAGGACCAGTTCAGAAAGAAAACCCTCAAATCACCACGATAGACTCTAAGCAACCCACATTATATGGGCCTTTTACCATCATCAGGCAAGTGAAATTGTTGTCTTGTCTTTAATCCTGCTCTCCCAGTCACCCCCTCCCCCCAGCACACACACACACACACACACACACACACACACACACACACACACACACACACACACACACACACACACACACACACACACACACACACACACACACACACACACACACACACACACACACACACACACACACACACACACACACACACACACACACACACACACACACACACACACACACACACACACACACACACACACACACACACACACACACACACACACACACACACACACACACACACACACCCTCAGGAAAATGAATGTCTCATGAATGTCCCATTGTGCGCCTGCACAGCAGAGTGGACCCGATCGGGCTTGGCTATTTTCTCCAGAGCAGAAAGCTGATAGTGCACCTGCACAGGCGCGCCACTGTTATTATTGTTATGGTCCGCTCAGGGGGTGCAATTGCTGGATTGGGCTCACTGAGGAGGATGAGGGAAGCCTTATTCGGATCCAGTGGCTTCCCTCACCTGAGTTTAATATCATTTTTTTTTAATTTCTGCAAATCACATTGTACATACTGCTATTAGCAGTAGAGTAAAAACACACCATGGCGCTGTCAATTATACCAGTCAGGCCTAATTTCCTCAAGAAACTTTATTTGAAGTTGTAAAATGTATCCCATAAATATAAATGTCATGTGCCTGGTGTCAGCTAATACATAACAATCAGTTTACATCCCTGCAATGCACATTTTTAAAAATCATATTCAAGAAATTACCACCAAGGATTGTCTCACCTCACTGAGACACACAAAGCATAAGGCCTGGGACCCACTAGCAGTGCTTTTCTAAGGGCTTGTGATTTGAAAAGCTCTTGCTAATGTAATGCTATGACTGATTTATTAAAAAAAAAAAAAATCACATCCCTCAAGTGGAATCACCCCCAAAGCATTACATTAGCAAGAGCTTTTCAGATCACCAGCACTTAGGGCTCGTTTCCACTATAGCGAATCCGCATGCGTTCTCCGCATGCGGATTCGCACAGCCAATACAAGTGGATGGCCCTGTTTCCACTTGCGCGTTGTGCGGAGTGTTTTTGTGTGCGGGGAAAATCTGCACGGCAGAGCCGTCAGAATTCGCTCCCCGCACACCGCTATGCGAATCGCACGCCATGTATTTAATAGGGGAATCGCATGCGTATTTGGCATGCGTTTTTCCCCGCGATTCCGCATAGGAACACATGTTAATTTAAACAGGCAGTGACATGGTTAAATTCGCATATACCCTTACCTATGCGGAATCGCGGCAAAAAACGCATGCGGAATCGCACCTGCATGCGATTTCATCCGCGTTGATTTCCTGACGATTCCGCAACGCACTAGTGGAAACAGGCCCTTAGGGAAGCACTGCTAGTGGATTCCAGGCCTAAGTCTGTGATCATGTAGCAGGAATTTCCCCAGAGCCCCCTGAATGGAGAACGCGGGTTTACTGACAGCCAGATGCAATGGTCTTGCATTCGGGATTTTGAGAGACAGTCAACTGGACCAGATGTATCTCTCTGCTGTCTGGTCTGTTCTTCATAGGAAAATAGAATGGTGGAGGATGTGGTCCCTAAACCTGCTAGATAGCATCTATAGGTAGGTGAGTGTAAGACCACTGTCAGTATCTCACTTTACTAGTGCAATCTAGAGTGTTGCTGTTTTCTAGTGCTCTAACAATTGATCTCAGCATTAGTCGTCCTCCCCCAACTTGGCCCAAGCCTAACTTTGTAGTGTCCCCCTATAGTGTGTCCGTAGTGAGAGAGAAAAAGGGTTAAAAGTGACGGGGGAAGAAGAAAGAGGAGAAAGAGAACTGGTGCAGAAAAAGACAATCTACCTTCACCTGCTTTGCTCATTCCACCTACCCAATATTAGGCTGCTTCTCTTTCTATTCTCTGCTAGTCTTTGTATAGCTCATCCTGCTCACACAATCATCCCCAAAACAGTTCTGCTCCTATGAACCCCAATTTGATCACACAACACACTAACCTCAAACCCTCAAGAGCCCATGAGATACGTTCCCGTCGCTGAGCGCGGCTGCACTGCACAGGCGAAAGATGGCTTGCGAAGAAGCACGGCTTCTTCCTCCATGCACAGTTGTATTCGTGTAGGTGCAGTACGGCCAGACTCATGCAGGAAGAGGAGTGTAGCCGCAATCTTCCAAAGGGTCCAGAGGGCGGTGGCCTTGAGGAGGATGTGGGGAGCCCTCTTCTTTGGTAACTATCTCCTTTTTGATTTTTATAATGTCTCAAGTTCACTTTACGCTTTTTAATTTTTTTCACAGAATTCCAACCCTACAGTGCTTAAAATTCTGCTCATAATACAGTACTCTAAACATTATGCCCAGACTAGTCATTAACTCCCCAGTTTTTTGTGAATCCCATTTCGAAGCACAGGAGATTTGGGCGCAGCTGGCGCCGCCATACGCCGTAATAGGAATTACGGCTATAGCTGCGCTCAGTAATTTGGGCACCGTCAAAAAACGGAGCTCTAATTACTTTTAAAACACGGTCATTCGGCCGCCAGCAATAGCTGGAAGCCGAATTACATCATTCCCACCATCCACACTGACCTGGAAGGGGAATAGTAATTAGCACAGGGTAAGCCGTATATCGGCTTTATCCTGCGCCCAAATCTCCCGGCGGTGATTTCATAAGTGTGCTCCCATTCTGCCTGTTAACACCCTCAATACTGTCTCTCCTAACACCACAGAGTTTCTGTATGTCCCTGACCTCACTACCTTCTCTCTGCATCTTTCCTCTCTACTAGCACTCACATCCCTGATAATTTGCTATGTGCACCCCAGTGTCTGCTTATCTCCCAGCTTCTGTTTACCCCAATTGTCCTCTTAAAACTACATACACACCTTGTGATTTTTCAAGCGATTTTCTTCCCACGACTGGCGATTTTTTTGCACAACAAGCAATCGCTTCCCCAATTTTGCAAAGTTTTTACGTGTGCACAATTAAGCAAGCATTTTGCTTAATCGCTCAGCGATTAAGACCATCACAGCAGATCTTTATGATTTCCGACGTCTCCCGCACAAAGTGATGCGATCGTTTAAACTCTTGTTCACGCCAGTGGCGTGTTTACATGAGTAAGAAGATGGCACTTTTTAATTACAGGTAGTTTACATTACACCCTTGTGGCTGATATACAATATTAAAATATTTTAGATGTAGTGCACATAGGATTCTTCAGCGTGAAATCTTTTGTAAAGTTATGACTCCAATAATAATACAGCATTAAAAAAAAAACACTACCTTTTACTCCATAAGGTAGCAAAGATGAACAGCGTTTATGTATTTGACCAATCCAGCGCTGCCGTTTCAGACCAATTTTCGAATCCCAAGCTAAACAGCCCTTATATAGTAGCTCTAGCAAGGTAATAGGGAAAAGGCTAAGCTCACGTGCGGCTCCATTGGTCCAATGTGGTCACGTGTTGCTGCATGTGCCGTCCTCAGCGGTGATGCGCGTGACATGCGCGTCACAATAAGTGCTCCTCTTCCAAATCTCCCTGGAGACCACTTCCTATTCAGCGGCAGCAGAGCGGAGATGACAGTTAGCCTATCGCAGACCCGAACATCCACTCCAGAAACATGAAGTGAGAGAGAGCGGCCATCCCATCAGTAAGTGCACCCGGAGCTCCCCCATGTGGCTAGTAGTAGGAACTGCCGTGCTGAGGCTGGATCGCTGCAGCTGAAGCAGATTGCTGTGAGTAGAAATTATTGTGTACAGTGTTGATTGTTTACAGTGTAAACACTCAGGGCTAGTTCTCACTTGTGCGCTTTTCAGCTGCTTTGCTGATTGCCATAGATCAGCAAAGTGCTGTTGCCTGTTGCTAATGTATTACTATGGGAGCGTTCTCACTGCACGGTTTGCGATTTGCATAAATCGCAAATGTGCATGCAGCGCTTTGGGGGCAATTGCGATGTGATTCTTGTTCTCTCGAATAGGAATCACAATGCAATTTGTGGCGCAAAATTGCAGTTGCGATTCACATTTTGCATTAATTTTTTGAACTAGTCCTCACAATTGCTCTTTTGAATTGTGTGTTTGCAGTAATTTGCGTTGTTATTCTTGTTTGACAGAACGAGTATCGCATCGCGATCGCTCTCAAAGCACTGCATGTAGCAATTTGCGTTGTTATTCTTGTTCAACAGGATGAGTATCACATCATGATCGCTCTCGAAGCGCTGCATGCAGAAAGTTGCAATTTATGCAAATCACACATGCTGCAATGAGAATGATCCCATATGGATACACTAGCAACAGTGCTTTGCTGATCACCGGCACTCAGCAAAGATCTGAAAAGAGCCCAAGTGTGAACCAGCCCTCATCCCAGGCTGAGTAATAAATATGTGTAAAAAAGGCACAAGCAAACCTGGGCGCTAGAGAAAAAGCACTTCACCTAACACTAAACCTCCCCCGACCTACTCCAAACATGCCACCCATTCCCTTATGTCTAACAGTAACAATTACTAGACATGGACGTCCGCACGTCGGGAAAATTGGGGCATCTGACCCCCCCGGCTGCCCGCTGCCCCCCTCCCCTTGCCAGTCTCGTCCCCACTGCCCCCGGCCCCCCCGGCCATCCCACTGCCAGGTAGCCCAGCGTCAGACCTCCAATCAGCCGGCAACCCCTAGTGCAGGCGCTAGGACCTAGCAGACACGCACTGATATGCGGAAGTGACATCACTTCCGCATATGCAGCGTGGTGTTCACGAGTACCATGCGCCCTCTTTCACTGGCAGACTGGTCGCCGGCTGATTCTGAGGTCTGACTCTGGCTGTCAAGGTGAGGGGGGCGCCTGTCACTACCTAACTGGGGGTCCCTGCCACTACCTAACCTTGGGGGCGCCTTTCACTACCTAACCTGGGGGGCTCCTGTCACTAACTTAACTGGGGGTCCCTGTCACTACCTAACCTGGGGGGGTCCTGTCACTACCTAACCTGGGGGGCTCCTGTCACTACCTAAACTGGGGTCCCTGTCACTACCTAACTGGGGGTCCCTGTCACTACCTAACTGGGGGGCGCCTGTCACTACCTAACCTGGGGGGTCCCTGTCACTACCTAACCTGGGGGGTCCCTGTCACTACCTAACCTGGGGGGCTCCTGTCACTACCTAAACTGGGGGTCCCTGTCACTACCTAACCTGGGGGGGCGCATGTCACTACATACAGAGGGGGGTCCCTGTCACTACATACACAGGGGGTCCCTGTCACTACCTGAACTGGGGGGTACCTGTCACTAACTGAACTGGGGGGGCTCCTGTCACTACGTAAACAGGGGGGTGCCTGTCACTACCTGAACTGGTGGGGCTCCTGTCACTACCTAAACTGGCGGGCACCTGTCACTTCCTGAACTGGGGGGCACCTGTCACTTCCTGAACTGGGGGCACCTGTCACTACCTGAACTGGGGGGCACTTGTCACTACCTAAACTAGGGGCTCCTGTCACTACATACACTGAGGGGTCCCTGTCACTTCCTGAACTGGGGTGCACCTGTCACTACATACACTGGGGGGACGCTGTGGGGCAGAGAAAAGGAGTGGGAGGACACTGGGAGCCCGATCTGGTGTATTATCTTACGTTTGATTGGTAGATGTAAAAGAAAAATCGTATATACTCACAAAGCCGGGTTGCACATACGCAGGGGCGCCTCTAGCCTTCTTGTCACTCCAGGCAAGAAATCCTGTGGCGCCCCCCCCCCCCCCCCCATAGAAAATAAAACAAAAATCATATACATTATAGAACACTTCACACATGATATAAGCCATCAGAGAGGGATAACTATGAAATGGGGCCCTAGGCAAGATAACACTTTGCCCTCCACTGATGGTCACCTGGCTTATTTAGTTAGATTTGGTGGGGGCTAGCAACCACCAGGCCCCTAAAATCTCTCTAGACCCTAGGCAGCTGCCTAAGTTTGCCTTGTGGATGATCAGCATTGTATGCCATACAGCACATGCTGCCAGTATGCACCTCAAATAAATACAGCATCCACACTACAAGTTCCAATGGCAGTCACATTGCAAGATTGGATTATCAAGCAAGACATTCTTACTTTCAAAATAATTTTTCACAAACATTATGAGATATGCAAATATGTTACCACCTGTTAGGGTAGGACTAGAGTGGGTATATCATGACATTGAAGGGCTGATATGGTAAGGTGGTTTAAGGCCCAGTGCACACCGAGCGGTTTTAGCAGCGATCCGCCAACCGCATTTGTCTGTGAAAACGCTTGGCTAATGTATTTCCATGGGATGGTGCACACCAGCGGTTTGAGGTTTTTAGAAAACCGCAAACGTGCCTCCTGCTGCACATTTGCGGTTTGCAGAAGCGATTCTGCCTCAATGTAAAGTATAGGAAAAATGCAAACCGCTCTGAAAACCGCTAGATCAGAGCAGTTTTCCAGGCGTATTTGTTACAGAAGCTGTTCAGTAACAGCTTTTACTGTAACAATATTTGTAATCTGCTTCACAAAAACGCTCGGCATGTTTAGAAAATGTCTCTAAACATGCCTAGAATCGCTCTGAAATCTGCTCCAAAACCGCTAGCGTTTTGAGGATCTGCTAGCGGTTTTGGTGTGCACTGGGCCTAAAAGTTTGATTCATAATCCATTCTGGAGATAAGCACAGTGTGTTTGTAGTGTAAGTGATACAAGAGAAGAGAAGTAGAATGGAGGGAGGAAGGGTAGTAGAGGGTCAGAATTGATGACATGGATGAGCAGATATCTATGAGTAGAATAGAGGCTCAGTGGGTACCACTACTGCATTTTAGTGCTGAGTCCTAGGCTTGAACATTGGCCAGTGCAAAATCTGCATGGAGTTTCTGTCTTCAGACACTTCAGACATTTCCTGCATCCTAAAAAACATACTAATAAGTCAACTGGTTTACCCCAAAACAATCCTATATTGAAAATATTAGACTATAACTGTGGTAGGGATTAGACTGTGAGCTCCTCTGAGGACAGTCAGTGACATGACTATGTACTCTGTAAAGTGCTTCAGGACATGTCAGTGCTATATAAATAAACAATAATAATATGGTAGGACATTATACTATGACTATGGTAGGGTTAGATTGTGAGCTCCTCTGAGGACAGTCAGTGACATGACTATGTACTCTGTAAAGTGCTTCAGGAGATGTCAGTGCTATATAAATAAATAATAATAATATGGTAGGACATTAGACTATGACTATGGTAGGGTTAGATTGTGAGCTCCTCTGAGGACAGTCAGTGACATCACTATGTACTCTCTACAGTGCTGCAGAAGATGTCAGTGCTATATAAATACATAATAATAATATGGTAGGACATTAGACTATGACTATGGTAGGATTAGATTGTGAGCTCCTCTGGGGACAGTCAGTGACATGACTATGTACTCTGTAAAGTGCTGCAGAAGTGTGAGTGCTATATAAATACATAATAATAATATGGTAGGACATTAGACTATGACTATGGTAGGATTAGATTGTGAGCTCCTCTGAGGACAGTCAGTGACATGACTATGTACTCTGTAAAGTACTGCAGAAGATGTCAGTGCTATATAAAGTACTGCAGAAGATGTCAGTGCTATATAAATACATGATAATAATATGGTCGGACATTACAGTTTGACTATGGTAGGGATGAAATTGTAAGCTCCAGTGAGCAGTCAGTGACATGACTATGTACTCTGTAAAGTGCTGAAGATGTCAGTGCTACATAAATACACAATAATAGTTCCAAATGCTACTGGCTCCCCTGAAGAGTGCTCATACTAGTATACATAGTTGTGCACATTGTTCCCCAAGTAGCAGTTGTTTGGTCAGAGAGACAGTGGGAGAGGGAGCATGAGCAGAGGGTGAGGGCAAGCAAAGTTAAGCTCCACACTCACCACAGTGACTGCAACAACACAGGAAGATGGATCCAGCGAGGTGTCCCTCATGACAAGCGTCCAGCGATTCATCTTCCTGCCAGCGGGTATGTGAGATGTCACGTGACATTACAGGACGGGCGCAAACGAGAAGTCAAGCGACCTCAGTACTTTACTTGATCCTCAGTGACGGTCACTTTTCACCACACAACGCTAAGCGATGTCACGACATCGTGTAAATGACTACTTGTCGCTCGAAAAAAAAAATAGATGAACATCGGGAAAATCGTTGGAAAAATCGTGAGGTGGTACATAGCATTAGAGAGAGGGCAAACAGACAGCATTAATGGAAGTACATTATTATGCCATCTTCAATTATAAGTAGTGATGGATGTAATTACACACATTGCTTACATGTCCATTATCATTGTTTGAGCTTTAGATGCTGCCCTCCTATTCACTCACGCACAATGAAAGACAAAACCTGCAACCCCCACTGTGTCCATTACACACTTCAAACACTGTCCTGTTGAATTCAGGGAGAGTGCAGGCTGTGTAGGGGAGAGGATCAGATGATCCATAGCTAGTCATGGCGGGAGCTGGGAAAAAAGGGCGCATGCCGCTAGTGGACAAAAAGGGCGCCGCCATTCACTCCCATAATAAATAGCGTTTAATGGGCGCCGAGTAGGAAAAAAGGGCGCCGGAGCTAAATAAAGTTTATAAACGGCGCCAGGAGCTAAATAAAGTTTACAAACGGCGCCCGGCGATGTTTAATGATTTATAACTGAACTTGTGGTGATTTACGTTTATAAAATGCACCCGTGCCGAATAACGTTTATGAAAATACTAAACATATTTATCTTATTTAAATAATTAAAACATTATTTAAAGTTTTATCCCTTACTGTTTGTAAAACATTATTATTCACAAAATAAAGCGATCAGTACGTAACGTAAATTGCAAAATATTTTTTGAATCCACAATTAGTAAAACATTATTATCCACATAATAAAGGGGGGTCTTAGGTTTAGGCACCAACAGGGGGGTCTTAGGTTTAGGTACCAACAGGGGGGTCTTAGGTTTAGGCACCAACAGGGGGGTCTTAGGTTTAGGCACCAACAGGGGGGTCTTAGGTTTAGGCACCAACAGGGGGGTCTTAGGTTTAGGCACCAACAGGGGAGTCTAGGGGTTAGGGATAGGTACAGGTAGGGTTCTGTGTAAGAGTAGGCTTAGGTATAGTTTTATTAAAATTTTAGTAATAATTACTAATGTATTACAACACTTATTACGAACGTAGTTATATTTATATCATCTTTATAAACAATATTTTCAGATTTTATTATAAGAACAAACCATAAATGACGGTTATTCACAATAATATACAATTATAACAATTAAACATATATTATTGTTTTTTTTATAAACGTAATTATAAGTTTAACTTTTGAAACAGGGAAGATTAACGTTTTTACAATTTCCGATTTCATAAACATTATTTAATGATTTATAATTTTGTTAAACATTATTTGTAAACGAAATATAGCACACTATATTTATAAACCCTATTAATGATTAATTATTATTTAGAGTTTACACCCCGCGCCCTTTTTGTCCAGGCGCCCTTTTTGTACGTACGCGATCCTCCTGACATCTAGACATGCAGACATTCTAGCAGAGCACACAGCTGTCTGCAGAGTTTACTGTTTGTTTGTTTGTTTGTCTCACTCCCTCTGCAGACTCAGTAACATTTGGGGGTAGGGCGCTGTCGCTGTCTCCTCTGTGGAGAGGCAGAGAACAGCTATAAGCCAGAGACACCTTCTTAGGGAGTATCTATAATTCTGAACTCTGAATGATTCTTTAGTGACTTAGCAGAAGGCTATTTGTGAAAAGAGCAGAGTAACCAAGCAGCTCAGGGTGACCCAAGCTACTAGGAATGTATAGGGGAATAAAAGGAACCAAATGCCCTCCTACTAAAAAAGCAAAGCTTGGTGTAATTTGCCTTCTTAAAACAGAAGGAAATCTTTTTCTCTCCAGTCCCTTACAACGGTCTTTCAGGACAGGAATTTTTATTTCCCCTTGGACTGACAGTAATTTATTGCGCCTTCCCCATCAAAGCCGCTCCAAGCCGCTGCCTGGGTGGTCAGTAGGTAAAGGCGCCCCTGCACATACGGCAACCAATCTGAATTGCATGTGGGGAAGTGCCGTCCCAGCTCGGCCTTGTATCGTCGTTTCGTTGGTCGCAACTCCTTTAAGAAAGATACCACCTGCCTAGGTGGTGGCCCCTGAACAGGGGGAAGGAACACGTATATAGGTAGAAGGCGCCCTCGGGGTACTCGAATATATATCAATTAAAAATAAATTAGTTAGTTCTAGATATCACTAGCAAGACGTGTGTGTATGTATATATATATATATATATATATGTATGTATGTATGTATATATATATATATATATATATATATATATATATATATATATATACACGAAAATAGAAGGTAAGGATAAAAAGGATAAATCCTACCTTACAAAGTAGTCACTCAGGATATCGTAAAAAGTAGTACTTTAATGGGGCGCTTTTAAAAGTTAAAATTTATTTTTAATTGGTATACTAACCAATATTCAAGTACCCCGAGGGCGCCTCCTACCCCCTATATACATACACTGGGGGGCTCCTGTCACTACCTAAACTGGGGGTACCTGTCACTAACTGAACTGGGGAGGGGCTCCTGTCACTACTTGAACTGGGGGCACCTGTCACTACCTAAACTGAGGGGGCCCTGTCACTACCTAAACTGGGGGCTCCTGTCACTACATACACTGGGGGGTCCCTGTCACTACCTGAACTGGGGGGCACCTGTCACTACATACACCGGGGGGGGGGCTCCTGTCACTACCTAAACTGGGGGGCACCTGTCACTACCTGAACTGAAGGGCTCCTGTCATTACCTGAACTGGGAGGCACCTGTCACTACATACATTGGGGGTTTCTGTCACTACCTAAACTGGGGGGCTCCTGTCACTAACTGAACTGGGGGGCTCCTGTCACTACCTGAACTGGGGGGCTCCTGTCACTACCTAAACTGGGGGGCCCTGTCACTACCTGAACTGGGGGGCACCTGTCATTACATACACTGGGGGGCTCCTGTCACTACCTAAACTGGGGGGTACCTGTCACTAACTGAACTGGGGGGCTCCTGTCACTACATGATCTGGGAGGCTCCTGTCACTACCTGAATTGGGGGGCTCCTGTCATTACCTAAACTAGGGGGCCCTGTCACTACCTAAACTGGGGGGCTCCTGGCGCTACCTAAACTAGGGGGCACCTGTCACTACCTAAACTATCCAGGCCAGCCAACCCAGCATCACCACCAGCCAACTAGCCCAGAATCACTGTCAAAAAGGCCACAGCATCACCACCAGTCAGGCCAGCATTTACTTCAATCAGCCAAGCACAGCCCAGCATCACCACCAGCCAGGTCACAGCATCACCGCCAGCCCAGCCACAGCATCACCGCCAGCCCGGCCACAGCATCACCGCCAGGCCTTTCAGCCCACACATCATCCCCAATCCATGCAAAAACAGTATTGCCAGGCCAGCCAGGCACAGCAGCCAGTAGAGGAGAATCCAAATGCCAGGGGAGAGGAGTCTACCATATTAAGGGGGCATTCTGCCTATTTATGTGAAATGCTGTCTATTTATGTGCCTCATGACTGCTGAATTTGTCTTGTTGGGGGCCTCATGGTTGCTGAATTTGTCTTGTTGGGGGCCTCATGATTGCTGAATTTGTCATGTTGGGGGCCTCATGTTTGCTGAGTTTGTCTTGTTTGGGGGCCTATGATTGCTGAATTTGTCTTGTTGGGGGCCTCATGATTGCTGAATTTGTCTTGATGGGGGCCTCATGATTGCTGAATTTGTCTTGTTGGGGGTCACATGATTGCTAACTGCAAGACTATGGGAAAAGCTGAATCATCATCATATGAGACAATAGCATTAAACCTACTTTTTTAGCTTTTTAAAACAGAAAATAAAACTGCGAGGTTCTAAAAAAATTAATACATTTTTCAGGAATTGGATGGATGAAATTGTTTATCTTCACAATTTATTTTCAACTTGGATTTTCCGTAATGTTCATGTATGAGTTAAAACGTTTGTATTTAGTTTAAATTTCTGTTGGCACTTTGCGATAGATAAGTGACTTTTGGGTTGCAGTTTGGGCACTCGGCCTCAAAAAGGTTCGCCACCACTGTCCTAATCTAATGTCCCACCATTGCTAGGTTCATGTAAATTTGTCTCCACCCGAGACCACACCCACATTCTGGTCCATGACCACACCCACCTTTCGGCGCAGCGTGTTACGCGCACTGCACAACATAACCCCGATTTTCTTCTCCCACTCCCTTCTCCCTCCCCCCCCCCCCTGGAAAATTTTCTGCGGACACCCATGTTACTAGATATGGGTTTTGGCCGCATAATAGCCCAAATGACCTGCTTCTGTAACTAGCTACTAAAGTACACCTGTGACATTGAATTAAGCAAAAATGTACCTAGGGAGGGGGAAGCCTCTGGATCCTAATGAGGCTTTCTCCATCCTCCTCAGTCAGCCCCATCCAGCACTGGCACCCTTGCAGCAACAGTGACAATATGTACATTCACCACTGCGCTCAGATGCACTAGCGGCTTTCCGCTCAGGCTCCAGCGGAAATAGCTGATCCCGATTGGGTCCGCTCTACTGGGCAGTCAGCTCACCTGCACAGTATAGCGGACAAAATCGAGCTTAGCTGTTCCCACCGGAGCCCAAAGGGGAAACTGCTACTGTGCCTGCACACACTAGCCGACAATCAGTTTTGGGGGTGCCAGTGCAGGATCGCCTCTGCTGAGGAGGACGGGGAGACTCCTCCTCTTCTGGGAGTACCCAGAGACTTCTCTCTCCCTCCCAAGGTAACTACCCCCCAGGGGCACTTTTCCCACTTCAGGATCACTTTCAGGCCTCTTTTCCAGAGATAACTGCACTGCTTGTTTCTCGGGCAGCTCAGCATCTTGACTGATCTTGTGCCGCGCTTGACTGCGATTTGGGTGCAGTTGAAATGCAGCTGAATGACATTGTGTATTACAACACGCATATCAGCTGTTCACAGGCGGTGGTGTTACCAGGTGAAGAAAAACCGCCATGCTCAGACACAACAACATGGGGGGGCAGCTAGGTCACGCCCCATGCTGAGCTAGAAAGCGGCCAGACGGAATTCAATGCCTGACAGAAGCTCATGGAAAAGACACCTTTGTATTAATTAACCTGTCACTCCTCAGATCCATGGTGTGGGCACTTTATTTTAGCAACAGGTATACATTACATGCATTCCCCCCATACCCTCATACCATGTGACTTTGGGGTACGCACGTAAAGTCTTACGCACGAGAAGTAGAGACTAATGGATTGCATATATTAAACTATTCGCACGTAATTTTGCTTAAAGCACTTCCAAAGCAAAATATATAATCTATTTTTTTTACTTACCTGGTGCTTCTTCCAGCCCCTCACAGCTGTCTTAGTCCCTCGCCGCAGCCCCGGTCCTCTTCGGTGGATAAAAATAGAATATATATTTTGCCTCGGAAGTCCTTTAACGCAGTTTATGGCACACAGTGTAGTTTAGTAAAATCTTTAAAGAAAATTGTGAAGGAAAAAAACCCCTCTGTGACATACTTACCTCGGGAGGGGGAAGCCTCTGGATCCTAATGAGACTTCCCCCGTCCTCCGTCCCAGCGATCCAGCACTAGAAGACCCTGAACACCCGGGAGGTAACTATATATCTACCACGATCCAGAGCAGGAGCAGTAGCTGCTTTCCAATCGGGCTCAGGCGGAAATAGCTGAGCCCCATCAGGTCCACTCTATATCTGAGCCCCATCAGGTCCGCTCTATAGCTGAGCCCCATCAGGTCCGCTCTATAGCTGAGCTCCATCAGGTCCGCTGTACTGCACAGGTGAGTCGGCTGCACAGTAGATCAGACCCGATAGGGATTGGCTGTTTCTGCCTGAGGCCGATCGGAAAGCTACTACTGAGCCTGTCTCACAGCCAACATCCTTGTTGTCTGTGGTTTCAGGGGCTTCCAGCGCTGGATAGCCAAGAGGGAGGAAACATTAGGATCCAGGGGCTTCCCCCTCCCGGGTAAGTATCCCGCAGAGGGTTTTTTTTCTTACAGAGTCTCTTTAAATATTAGCTGGGCTTGAAATTTCTACTTGCAATTTTGTATAAATGCCATTTTTAAGGCTACTTTCACATTAGGATGTTGCGGTTTGATGCGACGTTAAAGTCGCATCGCAAATTAACAACGCAACATGGCCAAAAGGTCGTAACGCAGCATTACCAACGTATACAGCATATACAGTAGAAAATACAGGCAATGAAAAGTATGTCACCAAGTCATTACTGAGCACGTGCAAACGCAGCTAATAACGTGTATAACGCACAGCATGCAGTACTTTTACTTAACGTGCGGCGTTAGACATCAACGCAACGTGTGCACTGTGAACAGGGCATTGATTTTTCATTGCTGTGAGTTATTCTGCGTTACGTGTTGTTTTACGTGCGACCTTAACGTTGCATCTAACGCAACGTCTTAGTGTGAAAGAGCCCTTAAACTAGTGCAGCATTTCACCATTACTGAATGTCATTGAAAAAATTATTTTAATCTCAGCGCCATGGAAAATGCTGGCACTATATAAATCCAAACAATAGTAATAATAATAATATGCTTTTCTAATTTTTACCTTTCCTTTATTTGCCCCTATTGAATTACTGCATTTACTTGTTTTTGTTTTTTTTTGGTGTGAATATACAATTTAATTTTAACCAATTTGCTATTTATATCGTTACTGTACATAAATCGGAAATTGAAAATAGCAAATAGTATTGTAGACTAGACAATGCTCAGCCTTTGGGAGTGTAAGGTACCTTGTTCGCTGTATTTGGGACGGTCAGTAAGATGGAAATTAATCTAAATTGATGCACGATTATGCAACTGTTGTATGCAAATGTATGCATCTTGAAAATGGGCCAATCACATTCCACCTGGGCGGGATTCAATTGGTTCATTTTCAAGCTGGATAACGTTGCATACAAAACTTGCATGATCCTGCATCTCACTGATCATCCCTATGCTACGTGTTACATTTCTTAATTTTTGGAATGTGTAATGCATGCTAAAATAAGGAGGATAAAATATACATAACAAATGGGATATGTATGTTTAAATGTAGCATACATCATATCCAATATCTCTATTTGTTGAGTTCTCCTAAAGGAAACCTGAGATGAAATTGAGTAAAGCATTCATTTATACTTACCTGGAGCTTCCTTCAGCCCCTTTAGGCCATTGGCTCCCTCGCTGTCCTCCCGAGCTGCTCCGATCATCCGCTGGCTGCCCTGTTTTATCCCTCCAGTCGGGTCAGTCGTGCTGTACTGCGCATGCACGGCCCAGCCGTGTGTGCTCCCCCATCACACACCTGTCGCTGGGAGTGTTCTGCACCTGCACAGCACTACTACTACTTCTTCAAGCGTCATGAGCGCGATGGGGTCGCAAGCATGGCCAAGCTGCACATATGCTGTACAGCACGAGTGAGCCGACTGGAGGGAGAAACAGGGCAGCCAGCGGAGGATCGGAGCAGCCCGGGAGGACGACGAGGGAGCCATCTGCCTAAAGGGGGCTGAAGGAAGTCTCAGGTAAGTATAAATACTTTAGTTTATTCAATCTCAGGTACACTTTGAGGGCTTGTTCACACTGCAGACATTTTCAGATTTTTTCGCCTGCGTGTGGTCTTTAAAAACGCCCCCCAACCGCATGGACAATGAATGTTTATGAGAAGGTTCATATCAGCGCGGGTTGTGCGCTGTGCGGCTAGCAAAGCAGTGCGTGTGCCATTTTTGAGGTGACTCCGCCTCAATGGAAAATATAGGAGACACGCAAAACGCTCACAAAATTGCTTTGTGTAGCGATTGCGTTCGCGTTTTTATGAATACATACATTGTATTTATTCTTTTCTGGGTCAAAGAGTTCACTTCCTGACTTGCGTCAGGGAGTGATTACAAAACTGCTCTGAAAAAACGCTTAGAAAACCGCTAAGCACAAAAACAAATCGCCCACCCAAGCGACGGGAATAGGAAAAAAAAGACGCCTCAAAAACTGCCCAACGCAGACTGACACACGAGCCGAACGCAATGTGAACAAGGCCTAAAGATGCCTTACAAGGGCATGATAGAAATATGGCAGATTCCGTTGCGGACTTGCTCATAAGAACAAGCATTGTGTCTGTCACCCTAATCCTTGCTTCACTTGTGATTCCCTGCCATAAATCAGGCTTTCTGCTCCCAATATATTGCTAGTGATGGAAGAATGAGAGCCCCGGAACTTACATCTTTCAAAACAAGCCAATTGTGTCTGTTGCAAAGTTTCTATGACAGGTTCTGTTTTATTCTGCTTTGTTCTTAAAGGGAACCAGAGAGGATGCAATATACATACCTGGGGCTTCCTCCAGCCCCATACGCACGGATCGCTCCCACGTCGCACTCCTCCGCTGCCTGCATCAGCCGCCACCGGGTCCCGTCATTGCCGCGAGTCGGCAAGTCGGCCGGCGGACGCGGCCAATTCTCCGCATCACAGGGTGCTCTCCCCATACAGATACGCATGTGGCTGTTAACTGCGCAGCCGCATGCGTACATGTATGGAGGGAGCCCCTGTGATGCGGACAATTGGCCACGTCCGCCGGAAGTGACGGGTCCGGTACCGGCGGATCCAGGAAGCTGAGGATGGCGGCGTGGGAGCGATTCAGGCTTATGGGGCTGGAAGAAGCCCCCGGTATGTATAAAATCCGTTTCTTTTTTCACCCCCCGTTCCTCTCTGGTTCCCTTTAATTGTTTTTATTTTACTTGTGTGCTATTGATTATGGATTTAATGAAGATTGTACAGTGCTGAAAACATAATCCCTTTATTTTCCCTTTTTTGTAATACTATTGCACTATATAAATCATAATTAATAATATTATGCATGGATATACTCTTTAATGTTATCTGAGTTTGGTAATGTGGCTCCCTAATTGCTATTTGGATCATGCTGCTGCCTAAATTATATGGGGAACATTGCTGCTTAATTATGGTATTTAGAGGACATGCTGGCTGTCACTTGGAGGACATGGCTGCCTGTTATTTGGGGAAAAGACTGCCTGCCATTCTGGGTACATGACTGCCTGTTATTTGGAGGACATGTTGCTTGTTATTGAAAGGAAACCAAGGTGAAAATGAGATGAAAGAACGTTAAATGTTATATTTTCTCATATGCTGACAGTCTTTCAGTGTCCCAGAAGCTAAAATATATGAACTATTGACCCTTTATCTACCGCCTGCTCTCAGGAACGGTTCTATGCCAGGAAAGTGTTTTAATGCTGTAATTCCTTATCAGGCCTAGCAGATCCGCAAAACGCTAGCGGATTTTGAAGCTGATTTTCTATTATGAAGTGTTTTGCTAGCGTTTTGCAGTTTTGTGTAGCGTTTTATTTGTGTAGCAGATTACAGATATTGTTACAGAAAAGCTGTTACTGAACAGCTACTGTAACAAAAACGCCTGGAAAACCGCTCTGATCTGGCGTTTTATCAAGCGTTTCACGTTTTTTCTATACTTAACATTGGAGGTAGAAATGCCTCCGAAATCCCAAAAATGCTGCAGCCCGGGAGTTTGCGTTTCAGCTAAAACCGACCCGATCTGGTGCGCACCAGCCCATTGAAATACATTACCCAAGCGGATTTACAAGCAGATGCGGCCGGCGGATCGCATCCAAATCCGCTCGGTGTGCACTGGGCCTCAGTGAGGGTTACACTATAGTCTGACTTAGTCCCAACTCCTAAATGATAACTCTTTTAGGCAAAGAATGAAAGAAAGGGACACAGCCTAGTTATCTGTATGCTTAGCACTGTACATACACATGTCTATCTCATCGGGGGTTTAAGTCTCTAAACAGTGGTAATGTTACCTTGCTCACATAGTGCACGGCAATATTTGCATGTACCATGAGTTACACGATTAGCTTTACCCGTGGTACTCGAGTAGTGCGACCGTTGCTACGGTAATAAGCATTACTATGGAGCGTTACCATTAGAAGCGCGTGTTACCTGCAAGTACCGCGAGTTACACAATTACCGTAACCCACGGTACTCGAGTAGCGCAACTGTTGCTACATATAACTAACAAGCGTTACCGTTAGTTACGTGCATGACAGTGGCAACGGTCACGCTACTTGAGTAACTCGCGGTACTTGCAGGCAGAAGTTAGGGTAATATTGTCATGTGGTATGTGAGCAATGTAACATTACCGCTGTTTAGAGACTCAACCCCCACATCACATGTCACCTCGAGTATACTTTAAGGGACATAACTGCCTGTTATTCGGGGACATGGCTGCCTGTTATCTGTGGGACATGGCTGCCTGTTATCTGTGGGACATGGCTGCCTGTTATCTGTGGGACATGGCCGCCTGTTATTTGGTAGACATGGCTGCCTGTTATTTGTTGGACATGGCTGCCTGTTATTTGGGGGACATGGCTGCCTGCTATTTGGGGGACATGGCTGCCTGTTGTTTGTGGGACATGGCTGCCTGTTATCTGTGGGACATGGCTGCCTGTTATTTGGTAGACATGGCTGCCTGTTATTTGGGGGACATGGCTGCCTGCTATTTGGGGGACATGGCTGCCTGTTATTTGGGGGACATGGCTGCCTGCTATTTGGGGGACATGGCTGCCTGTTATTAGTGGACATGGCTGCCTGCTATTTGTGGGATATGGCTCAGTGTTCTCCCCAGGCTCTTTTAGCCGGGTGCTTCACCCGGCTTTGTTTGGTGACCCTCCCCGGCTATCATCAGCTCACCTCCTCCTCCGCTGTAAGCAGAGTTGTGCAGAGAAGCACTGGCCCTGCATTCTCATCTCGCCCCACCCGGCTACTTTTTCATGGCATCCAGCTACTATTTCATGCCACCCGGCTAGAAACATTTTTTGGGGGGAGAACACTGTGGCTGCCTGTTATTTTGGGGACATGGCTGCCTGTTATTGTGGGACATGGCTGCCTGTTATTTGGGGGACATAGCTGCCTAAGGGTGCATACACACATCAGGCCATAGTCTTTGGAAAATGAAAGATCACAGACCAATTTTACCCCCTTCCATGTAGTATGAGAGCCATACCTACAGTCTATTCTATTGAGCTGAACTCCCCGTCTTTGCAAGATGCTGCACACAAAGATGCTGTACACATTCAAAAGATCAGTATCTGCAAAAGATCTGTTCCTGCAAAAGATCCGTTCCTGCAAAATGCATTCATAGTCTATGATATCTGCAGATCCTCATACACACCTTGTTTAACAGACATTCATCTGTAGATCAGATCCACCAGGATGGATCTTCAGATCTGCAGATGATTGTCTGATCTGCAGATGAATGTACCTTATGTTTTGGGGTCTGTAGCCAGAGGCCCTATCAACACATTAGTAATTATCAATTTATCATTATCATTCAAAGGTAAAGACAATTAATTTTACTTCACCGCTGGCCTTTGTGCCCCTCCTTCGCAAGGCAATGTTAGCAGTCCCCCTTTGTACCTCTGCTGTTTCCCTCTGTCCCCCTTTTGTGCCTCCGCTGTTTCCCACTTCCCCCTTTTGTGCCTCCACTGTGTCCCTCTGTCCCCTTTGTGCCTCCGCTGTGTCCCTCTGTCCCCTTTTGTGCCTCAGCTGTGTCCCTTTGTCCCCCTTTGTGCCTCCACTGTGTCCCTCTGTCCCACTTTGTACCTCCACCCCCCCCCCCCCCCTTTGTGCCTCTGCTGTGTCCAGTGGCGTAGCTAAGGAGCTGTGAGCCCCGATGCAAGTTTTACAATGGGGCCCCCCAAGCACTCTATACATAGCAATTGATACGGCGCACCAAAACCTGCCAATGGTAACTACAGTGTCTGAGGTGCAAGAAGGGGATGGGGAACAGTTTGTTAATAATTACCACTATTCAAAGTACCTATAGAAGTGATTATTATGAGCATAGGACCAATAAAGAGCTAATACAGTAGTTGAGGAAAGGCCCTTCGGGGCCCCTCTGGCCCAAGGGCCCCGATGCGGTGGCTACCTCTGCAACCCCTATTGCTACGCCCCTGGCTGTGTCCCTCTGTCCCCTTTGTGTCTCCACTGTCTCCCTCTGCCCCCTATTGTGCCTCCACTGCATCCCTCTGCCCACCTTTGTGCCTTCGCTGTGTTCTTCTGTCCCCCCCTTTGTACCTCTGCTGTATGCCTCTGTCCCCATTTGTGCCTTCACGGTGTCCCTCTGTCTCCCCTTTGTCCCTCTGTTGTGTCCATCTGCTGCCTTTGTACCTCTACTCCGTCCCTCTGCCCCCCCTTGTGACACCTTTCCTCCCCTTGTGCCCCCAGAGCATGTTACAGCTGGAAGCTACTTACCTCCCTGCCGGAGTCCAGCTCTGTGCAACCATCCTCTGTGCTCACTACTCACTCTAGTGCTCAGCATCACCTACTGCATGACGCATGTAATTATGCAGGAAGAAATGCTGGGCACTAGAGTGAGCAGCGAGGGTAAGAGGTTACACTGCATTGGACTACAGCAGGGAGGTGAGTAGCTTGCAGCTGCACTATACTCTGGGCTCAGGGAGCGCAAGGGGATGAAAGGTGGTTCAGCGTATCACATGCTGCCTATCGGCAGGCCAGATAACCCACGGGCCGTAGTTTGCCCACCGCTGCCTCAGTGCATTGAAACCATAGCAGTCACCTTGTGGCGTATGATACAGCACTGCACACTGCCAGCAAACCTCTCCGCCTCCACTCTCCAAATGGCACCATAATATGGCTCTGTATCGCCCCGATACACAGACCTTAGACTCTAGCCACGTCCCAGAAAATCGCAGTATGTAAGATGACAGATCCAAGAGTCAGGTCACATGGCCTCTGGTATCCCCAGCATGTCACTTCTTGCCAGGGGTGCTGCTAAGGTTCTTGTTGCCTCAAGCGGGAAATAATTTGTGGCCCTGCGACTTACATGGCCCCAGTCTAGTACAGAATTCCACCATTCTCCTGCTGGCTGCTTAGCACTGGTCACCATGGTTAATTCCGGACAGTGCCTCTGATGTCATGAGAGGCTACGGCCGTAATAACCATGGTGACAGGATGGGAAGCCAGCCACAGGAGAGCGGTGAGATTTGGTACTGAATTGGAACATGTGAGCTATATGGCGGAAGGGGCTGGGGAGCTCAGGGCAGACTGTCAGGGACAGCAAGGCCCCTTCTAAAGTGAGGCCCCAAGCAGGGGCTTGTCTTGCTTGTACCCTAGTGGCACCCCTGCTTCTTGCAAAGAAGAACTGGTGATACGGCTCAGTAGCTGTGCATCTTGGATCTGAGGTTTGTAATATACCACTGAACCAGGGCCAGCCTTAGGTTTTACAATGCCCTGAGCGGAACTAGACTTTGTAGCCCCCTTCAGATTATAATCCCCGACCGAATAAGTGAAAAACAAGCACTGGGGAATAGTCACTAAATTCCGATAAAACTGTTGTGCGTTGGGAGCTCACAATTTTACTGTTACTTAAGCCACTTGCGTGCCGTGCATTACACTAGCAACACATACATTTATAGTACAATCCCTGTATAGTAAACTCCAAGGGAAAAGGAGTCATTTTCTATTTTCAATGCTTCAGCGAACAAACATAGACAGCATCTGAAGGTGGACACACACACCATACAATTTTGTATATTTCTTCTCAGTTCAAGAATAGAGATATTGGCGAACCGTTCGCCAGCGAATCTCTATGGGCCGATACTACATCCGGGTCGCTATGACCCATAGTAGTATGGCTGCGCTGGGCCGACGGTGCGTATCTTTGATCGCGTGCCTGTTGCCGGACACTCTCTGCACATGAGCGTGACCTCACTCATGACGTCACGCACATGCGCAGAGAGTGCCCGGCAACAGGCGCGTGATCAAGGACGTGCACCGCCGGCCCAGCGCAGCCGTACTACTCCGGGTCATAGCGACCCGGATGTAGTGCAGGGTGAGGGGTTCGCTGGCATCTGTATGCAAACCAAAATTTTCCGATTGATTGTAACATTAGAAAAATTTGCCCAATGTACCACCCACACGTGTTAAATGTTACCAGAATCAGAATAATCTGTTTCGCCAAGTATAAACGGGGGTTGTACCCGGAATTAGTTTTGGCTCATACAGGTTCTAGAAGGATGGGGGAGGGATAATGTCCAAAAATCAAGAGCCGAGGCTGCCAAACTACGGAGCAACCAGTCGCAATTATGAAAAAAATGATTGAGAACTCTGAAAAAATTGCTTGGGTCTATGTATTAAGAAATTGACAATCTACCACACACCATTCAATTTTCAGAAAAATTGAGCAGAAAAAATCCAGCACTCCTGATTTACTTATATCTAAAAAAAAAACTCCAAGAAATTCGATCAGATTTCTTGAACGCATAAATTATAAAGCTTTCTCATATTCTCACAGCCTGTAACGCAGCCCAATTCACAGCAATGTAAAAGCAATGGGCTGTTCACAGTGCCCACGTTGCGTTACATTGTAACGCTGCACGTTCTGTGAAAGTGCAGCACACTGTGCGTTATACGCGGCTTTAGCTGTGTTAGACTCCTTGCACATGCGCAGTAATTAGCCACATGGCTAATTAATATTCACTGCACTGCTGACGTGCAGTGTTTTCTTCCTGGAGCGGCCGCTTTGTGCACTGATTGGCTGGCGGGACCACGTGATGCGGAGTGGAGCACTCCGCATCACATGGTCCTGCCAGCCAATCAGCGCCACGGAGACGCAGTGAGTACAAAGAGCTGCATAACGCGGCTCACTCTGGCGTCCTCCTTGAACACCACCAGGCGTTGCGTTATCGGCACATTATGGGACCATAACGTCCCCAAAAACGCAACGTCTTGGTTTGAAAGAGGCCTTAGTCATAGACTCTGAAGAAGCATGCAGATCAGATGTTTCTGACATTTATGTCAGATCTGATAAGATTAGCTGCATGTTTGTTTCTGGTGTGATTCAGACACTACTGCAGCCAAATAGATCAACTGGTATTGTTTAAAAGGAAATAAATATAGCAGGCTCCATATACATCTCACTACAGTAGTCCTTTAAATATCCAAGGATTTGCATGCAATAATCACGTAACAGCTTGCACAAGAAGCATAGGTCTCCGCATGGGTAAGGTTACCCCCTCCGTTGGTCACAGCTGTCTCATTTAAATTTTTATGCTGAGTAGCTATGAGTACATAGCTACTCGGTAAAAGCAAAACTACAGCTTGGATGAGACAGTAGTGTTGCAGCCATGCACAAGCAAGTCACAGATGACAGGCAATTCCCACAGGCTAGGAACAGACTAGGCAGAAACGTTAGCGTTTTTTGCTGCTAATGAAAGTCTATGGGACGCATGTAAAAACGCATATATGTATGTTTTACAGTGTGCATTTACAGTATACGGTATAATCTCGTTCTAGTAAACTCCAAGGAACTGGTGAAAGTGGTTTACTATATCAGAAGTTTACCATATCAGAAATTGTCCTAGAAAAGTAACCTGAGAGCTTAGGCACAGCTGGGGCGAAAAGGGGCATGACTGGGGCGGGACCCTGGGACAGGCTGAACAGGCACGATTGGGCTCACAGGTGTGAATTCAAGGTGGAGTGCCTGGAGTAACCCCCCAGGCACTATAAGACAGCCGGGCAAGGGGGATTTCTCTCTCTCTAACTCTACTAAGGATACAGCAAACTCTCCCACCCACCCTCCCTATATGTCGCTTGTCAGAAAGTCGCAAGTGGCAACTGGGGTGTTGGGAACATACCCTAATTATGCCATGCATTGTTGTATCCTGACAGATTCGTCACAGCGGATGGTGGGTCCGTGACAATGCCTGCCTGTAGGACATCGAAAAGGAGAAGTACCCACCAAGCTAGTTGAAGGGGATAAGGCATTATGCTAGGAGTGCATAATGCTAAGCACGGTATATGGGGTGCCAATAACGAAGTTGATGGCCTTATGGTTTGTCATCAATCGAGTTAATGGCATTATAGTGGCCACGGGCGAAGTCAGTGGCATAGTGAAACGAAGGCCGGTGGCTGGTACAGTGACATTCATGAAGAGAAAGGCATTGTCATGGGGACCTGGCAGAGCGCGGTTTACCCAAGTTATGATTCTTATTGTTAATGCATGTTTGTTTAAGGTTGTTTTGTGATATTGTATTATCTTTATTCTGTATTAAAGCTGTGGCCTTTAAACTCCAGATTGGGTGTCACAGCTTTATTTCACGTAGATGGTAAGATCGTCCCGTATGGGCCTCTGCCCCGGTCATGGCCCAACATGCCTGGTACATTCTCTGCTGCAAAGGAGCAACTCTGTACAGGATGTACAGTAAAAGCACTTGCACATTTGGCAGACTACAAGATTAAGTATACCTTAGGGCTGCATAGCCAGGCTGGGCACATTGCTGGTACAGTATCCAGGGATCCTTAATAATTGCAGCTGTCACTGAATAGAAGCAGCCATTCGCTTCCTGTGAGTGGCTCTGATACCTCCGTGGGCGGGACTTGCAGCATGTGTCCTGCAAAACTTTCTGCTCACACTTGGGCCAATCATGAAGCCATCTTCAAAATGCAGCCAATCATAAGCCACTCCCATCTGTAAAACGCTTGGCTCCGATACCTCCATGGGCGGGACTTAGCACTGTTAGTTTTGCAGTGAGACGGTCCACTCTGATCTGCGCAAATGAAAGTAGCCTCTACTGCGCTCCACACGCTACCAGGAGCGTCATCACTAACAAGGGAGGAGATACTTAGGAGAGGGTGCAATCCTGTGGGAGGACTGTGACGATACTTTTATCTGTGATTGCAAAGTGGAAGTGGTAACGCTGCATCCTCTTTTGTTTACATTCACATTATTCTTTATTTTCCCCAGGCTGCTTATTTGTACAGTACTGTTTATCTAGCGAGGGTCTCATTCTTCTTGTCTTACAAATGTTATCAGGCATCATCTCACCTGCAAGCAGCCTGCAGGGAGCAGCTGACCATGGGTTTCACACTGACATATGATGCATGCACTGCCCACTTTACTATATCCAGCGTCACGAAGGGGCCAAAACATATGTTTACTATACAAGAAGTTTTATTATATCCAGGTTTACTATACCAGGCGTTGCCCCCATAGACTTACAATGGAGATTGGACTGGACCTGGAGTGGTAATTTACTATACCCGAATATTTACTATACCTGAGTATATTACAACATGAATATTTTGGGTAAATATTCATGGTGGAAATAAAAGTTGCCAATTGCTTATTGGGGTATGCTACAGACCACCTCTTATTAATGAAGCTGCAGAACTGCGATTACTACAGCAGATTGAAAAAGCTGCAAGTAAAAATGAGGTCATAATTATGGGCGACTTCAACTTTCCAGACATTGACTGGGGTATTCAGGCTACCCTTTCTGGTAAAAGCAGCAGATTTCTGGCAGCACTACAGGACAATTACTTGACTCAAATGGTAACGGAACCAACTAGGGGGAATGCGTTACTGGATCTGATCATTTCTAATAGACCAGATAATGTATCAAATGTGCAGGTTCAAGAACATTTGGGAAATAGTGATCACAGCATGATAACGTTTGATCTGGTGACTGATAGGCCACGGGGCAGCGGGACCACTAAAACTATGAATTTTAGAAAAGCAAAGTTCAATCAAATTAGGCAGGCACTAAGTTTGGTGAACTGGGATAATGTACTACAAGGGAAGGACACTGAAGGGAAATGGCAAGCTTTTAAACGTATTCTCAATCAATATTGTAGTATGTATATCCCATATGGAAACAAAATGTCTAGGAATAAAAAAAGGCCTCTATGGATGAATAGAAAGGTTAGGGATAAAATGAAGAGGAAAAAGAATGCCTATAAGGTCCTAAAACAGGAGGGGACTGAGGCTGCACTAAGCAATTATAAGGAGTGCAATAAAAATTGTAAAAAAGAAATTAGGCTGGCAAAGATCGAAGCTGAAAATCAAATTGCTAGGGATATCAAATCTAACCCAAAAAAGTTTTACAAGTACATCAACTCTAAAAAAAGAAAGGTTGACTGTATAGGACTCCTAAAGGATGAGGGTGGGAACTCAATGGTGGATGACCAAGGTAAGGCAGAGTTATTAAATGCTTTCTTTGCTTCTGTCTTCACAAAGGAAACAGCACTGTTGCAAATTACAGAGGCAGAAGAGTCTCAATCTTCTAACTGTAATATTAAATACTTAACGCAGGAAGAAGTAAAGGCAAGACTAAATAAATTAAAAATAGACAAGGCACCTGGCGCGGATGGCATGCATCCTCGGGTCCTAAGAGAATTAAGTTCAGTTATAGCTAAGCCCCTTTATCTTATCTTTTGTGACTCTCTTGCAACTAGCAGAGTCCCAGTGGATTGGCGTACAGCCCACATTTTCCCATTATTTAAGAAGGGCAAAAAATCTGATCCAGGAAATTATAGACCTGTAAGCTTAACATCAGTTGTATGCAAACTATTTGAGGGGTTACTAAGAGATACTATACATGACTTCATAGTAGAAAATAATCTTATTTCTCAGCATCAACATGGGTTTACTAAAGACAGGTCCTGTTTGACTAACATGCTCAGCTTTTATGAGGTAGTGAATGCTAATATGGATATTGGGAATGCTGTAGATGTGATATACTTGGACTTTGCAAAGGCCTTCGACACTGTTCCCCACAGAAGTCTGGTGCAAAAGTTGAGGATGCAAGGACTGGGGAAGAGTTTGTGTGCATGGATAGGGAACTGGCTAATGGACAGAAAACAAAGAGTTGTGGTCAATGGATCGTACTCAAAATGGGAGACTGTTAGCAGTGGGGTCCCACAGGGGCCTGTACTGGGTCCAGTGCTCTTCAATTTATTTATTAATGACCTAGTAGATGCAGTAGTGAGTAATGTTGCTATTTTTGCAGATGATACAAAATTGTGCAGAATCATCAACTCTCAGGAAGATAGTGTCATATTGCAACAGGATCTGGATAGGATGGCTATATGGGCACATACATGGCAGATGAAATTCAATGTTGACAAATGTAAAGTCATGCATTTTGGTCGTACCAATGGTCTAGCACCATACAAAATAAATGGGATACAGTTGGGGACATCAAACTTGGAGAAGGACTTAGGAGTACTCATCGACAACAAGTTAAATAATCGTACTCAATGCCAAGCCGCTGCAGCTAAAGCGAACAAAATTTTGGGATGCATTAAAAGGGAAATAAAAACTCGAGATGCTAGCATAATATTGCCCCTGTTTAACTCTCTAGTAAGGCCACATCTGGAATATGGAATTCAGTTCTGGGCACCACATTACAAAAAAGATATTGCAGTTTTAGAGCAGGTGCAGGGGCGCCGCGAGGCATAAAGCGAACCAAGCGGTCGCTTGGGGCCTCACAATCTTAGGGGCCTCGGCGGCTCCGTGACGTCGGCGTGACGTCACTTTTTCCCCGCAGCCCCGCCGCTGACATTACACCGGGCTGGCACTGGCAGAGCAGAGCAGGGCTACAGGAAGATGGCCGCCGCCGAAGCCCTGCTCTGGAGACTATGTCTCCAGTACAGGGCTTCGGGTGGCCATCTTCCCGACCCGTAGCCCTGCATGAATCAGCGCGGGAGATTGGAGGAGGAAGCCAGGGAGGGAGCTCCGTGGGAACTGCGCGCCTGAGGAGCCGGCCGGGAGAGGAGACCAGGGAGAGAAGACTTCTGCCAGTGCCAGCCTGCCAGGTGAGTAAATTCTTTTCTTTTTGCAGCCGCAGCCCTAATTGCGATTGATTTCTGCTGAACTGTGCCCTAATTGCATTTGATATCTGCTGAAAATGTGGCCCTAATTGCGATTGATTTCTGCTGAACTGTGCCCTAATTGCGTTTGATATCTGCTGAAAATGTGGCCCTAATTGCGATTGATTTCTGCTGAACTGTGCCCTAAATGCGTTTGATATCTGCTGAAAATGTGGCCCTAATTGCGATTGATTTCTGCTGAACTGTGCCCTAAATGCGTTTGATATCTGCTGAAAATGTGGCCCTAATTGCGATTGATTTCTGCTGAACTGTGCCCTAAATGCGTTTGATATCTGCTGAAAATGTGGCCCTAATTGCGATTGATTTCTGCTGAACTGTGCCCTAAATGCGTTTGATATCTGCTGAAAATGTGGCCCTAATTGCGATTGATTTCTGCTGAACTGTGCCCTAAATGCGTTTGATATCTGCTGAAAATGTGGCCCTAATTGCGATTGATTTCTGCTGAACTGTGCCCTAAATGCGTTTGATATCTGCTGAAAATGTGGCCCTAATTGCGATTGATTTCTGCTGAACTGTGCCCTAAATGCGTTTGATATCTGCTGAAAATGTGGCCCTAATTGCGATTGATTTCTGCTGAACTGTGCCCTAATTGCGTTTGATATCTGCTGAAAATGTGGCCCTAATTGCGATTGATTTCTGCTGAACTGTGCCCTAATTGCATTTGATATCTGCTGAAAATGTGGCCCTAATTGCGATTGATTTCTGCTGAACTGTGCCCTAATTGCGTTTGATATCTGCTGAAAATGTGGCCCTAATTGCGATTGATTTCTGCTGAACTGTGCCCTAAATGCGTTTGATATCTGCTGAAAATGTGGCCCTAGTTGCGATTGATTTCTGCTGAACTGTGCCCTAATTGCGATTGATTTCTGCTGAACTGTGCCCTAATTGCGTTTGATATCTGCTGAAAATGTGGCTCTAATTGCGTTTGATTTCTGCTGAACTCTGCCCTAATTGCGTTTGATTTCTGCTGAAAATGTGCCCTAATTGCGTTTGATTTCGGCTGAAAATGTGCCCTAATTGCGTTTGATTTCTGCTGAAAATGTGCCCTAATTGCGTTTGATTTCTGCTGAAAATGTGCCCTAATTGCGTTTGATTTCTGCTGAAAATGTGCCCTAATTGCGTTTGATTTCTGCTGAAATGTGGCCCAAATTGCGTTTTTATTTTCTGGTGTCTGGGGTAACTGTTGCTGCATTTATTATTTAATGGTCATAGTTGGCTATATTTGCTGTGCTACGGTTAAGCTTCGCCCATACAATGTCATGGCCGCGCCAATCTTTCGGCGCGCTACGCGCGCCTCAATCACCCCAACATCCATTTTTTCCCCGCAAACAGCCCCGCCCCAATCCGCCCTCCTGCTCCACCCACATGTCATGGCCACGCCCACTTATGCGGGATAGCCACACCCATTTTTCGCCGCGGCGCACTTCGCGCGCCGCAGGATAGGGTCTCTTGCTACAGTCCGCTTGGGGCCACAAAAACCTTAGCTGCACCCCTGAGCAGGTGCAGAGACGAGCTACAAAATTGATACGTGGGATGGAAGGTCTCGCTTACCAAGAAAGGTTAGATAAACTGGGTTTATTTAGTCTAGAGAAAAGACGCCTTAGAGGAGATCTAATTAACATGTATAAATACATCAGAGGGCAATATAATAGCTTGGCGGATGAGCTTTTTGTCCCTAGGCCTTCTCAAAGGACTAGAGGACATGAGCTGCGCATGGAGGAAAAACATTTTAGCCATTTATTTAGGAAAGGGTTCTTTACAGTAAGAGTGATTAAGATGTGGAATGCATTGCCACAGGAAGTCGTTATGGCAAACTCTATACCTGCATTTAAAGGGGGCTTAGATGCTTTCCTTGCGTTGAAAGACATCCATGGCTACAATTACTAGGTTATGCCTAATGATGTTGATCCAGGGATTTTATCTGATTGCCATCTGGAGTCAGGAAGGAATTTTTCCCTTTTGGGGCTAATTGGACCATGCCTTGTGGGGGGTTTTTCGCCTTCCTCTGGATCAACAGGGGTATGTGGGGGACGGGCTGGAGTTGTACCTTGCACTGGTTGAACTCGATGGACGTATGTCTTTTTTCAACCAAAATAACTATGTAACTATGTAACAACGAGATTACACTGTACCAGGCGTTACTCCCATATACTTATAATGCTGCTTGGGCGGGACCTGGACATTTAGTTTACTATAGCTGAAGTATTACTATATCATTGTTTACTATAATGAGTTTATACTGTACTTGGGTAATACAGAACTGGCATTAGTAATGTTGCCTGCGCATGTCAATTTTACCGGTATTTCGTGAATGTGCAAAATGCTGTTATTCAATGGTGGGGAATTTACACTCACAATTGTGATTAGGCCAAATTGGAAGTGCGTGTCCTGCCGCATTTTTGGAACAATTTTGCTCTAATGCTTAAAGGGAAGGTCCAAGCAAAAAAAAAATGAGTTTCACTTACCTGGGGCTTCTACCCGCCCCATGTAGCCATCCTGTGCCCTCGTAGTCACTCACTGCTGCTCCAGTCCCCCGCTGGCAGCTTTCTGACCTCGGAGGTCAGGGCCACATTGCATACATTTTTACGCATTCCAGCTAGTGCAGGAACAAAAATGTACGCGTTGCACCACTAACGCATAAAAATGTATGTGTTAATGTTCCTGCACTAGCGGGAATTTGTAAAAATGTACGCAATTCGGCCCTGACCTCTGAGGTCAGAAAGCTGCCAGCGGGGGACTGGAGCAGCAGTGAGTGACTACGAGGGCACAGGATGGCTGCATGGGGCTGGTAGAAGCCACAGGTAAGTGAAACTCATTTTTTTTTTTTGCTTGGACCTTCCCTTTAAGATCGGAGTGCTGCAAAATCACTTTTGTAATTGCTTTTCAAAACTGATATTGCAGCAACTTGTTTGCCCTTCTCTAACTGGATATAGAGAAAGGCCTAGGATTTCTTGTGAAAGGGGGTGGGGCTACACACCGGAAGCCAGAAAGCATAAGATCCAGTAAGTATATTAAGAAGTATACAGGTGTTTTTTTTTTCCTAAAAACAAACAAACACAAAATCACTTCCCCCCCCCCCAATTGTCCTGGGGATCACTGCACAAAGCGTTGACCTATTGCAAGTGCAGCAGCAATCCCTAGAGCGTCCCAGGCCATACACAAAATAATTAAACACCTGTGAAAAAATCTGTGCTGATTAATAATAAACCTAAACTTAAACACAAATAGAAAAAATAGTAAACAGACCATTCCATGCACTCACGATGGGCTGCTTCGGATATACCAAGCCGATGCAAGAGATCGGGGACAGTGACCACCCAGCCCATACAGATGTAAATACAGACCAAGAGGAGCAAGGGCCCTTTCCCACTAGGCTGCAATCCTCTTTAAAAAGCAGATCATGGCCCTTTTGCTAATGGCAGCAGCACCACAATTAACAATTAAATAGGGGTGCTGTTTGTTCCACTAGCGCGATTCATTTTTCCCCTAAACTAGAGTGACCAGACGTCCCTGATTGCCTGGGACGCGTCCCAGATTCGAGGTCCGCTGTCCCAGGCAGCATGAGGTCCCGGGAAACATCCCGCTTTCAGCAGCGGGACGTCCCGGCCTCGGGACTCTTGCCACTCTATACTCATGAACTGGCAGCGGCGTCTATAGACGCCGTGCCAGTTCATTGCCTGCAGCCCCGCTCCAGCCTAACTGTCTTCCGGTGTTCCGACACCGGCAGGCGAGCAGGGCTACGGCAAGATGGCTGCCGGAGCCCTGTACTGGAGACTATTTGTGTCTCCAGTACAGGGCTTCGGGCGCCATCTTGCCGTAGCCCTGTCAGCGCGGGAGACGAGCAGGAGGAAGATGGTCCCGGGAGCAGCGCGCCAGAGGCCGAAGACTTCTGCCAGGTGAGTAAATGCTTTCTTTTCCAGGTGAAATGTTTGCCCGCATTGCGTTTCTTTTCTGGTGAAATGTTTGCCCGCATTGCGTTTCTTTTCCAGGTGAAATGTTTGCCCGCATTGCGTTTCTTTTCCAGGTGAAATGTTTGCACACATTGAGTTTTTTCTCCAGGTAAAATGTTTGCCCGCATTGCGTTTCTTTTCTGGTGAAATGTTTGCCCGCATTGCGTTTCTTTTCTGGTGAAATGTTTGCCCGCATCGCGTACATTTTCTGGTCAAATGTTTGCCCGCATTGCGTTAATTTTCTGGTGAAATGTTTGCTCACATTGCGTTAATTTTGTACTGACATGTTTGCCCGCATTGCGTTTATTTTCTGGTGAAATGTTTGCCCGCATTGCTTTATTTTCTGGTGAAATGTTTGCCCGCATTGCGTTAATTTTCTGGTGAAATGTTTGCCCACATTGCGTTTATTTTGTACTGACATGTTGCCCGCATTGCATTTATTTTGTACTGACATGTTTGCCCGCATTGCGTTTATTTTGTACTGACATGTTTGCCCGCATTGCGTTTATTTTGTACTGACATGTTGCCCGCATTGCATTTACTTTATACTGACATGTTGCCCATTGCGTTTATTTTCTGGTGTCCGGGGTAACTGTTACAGCATTTATTATTTAATGGTCATAGATGGCCATGTTTGCTGCTTTGTGGTTACGGTATACTATTCGCATCACACAGTTTCTGCACACCCATGATGCAAAGTCTCGTTTGTCTTATGCCTCGCTGTTACATCATTACGTTAGCTCCGCCCATACAATGTCGTGGCCACGCCCATTTTTTGCTGCGGCGCCACCCCCCCCCCCAGTCTTCGTTGCTGCGCGCTCCTCAGTCCTCCCCACTTCCGCTCAGGCTTTAGCATGGCTGCAGCCTGTGTGTCTCCTGAACCAATGCCGTTCCCGGTTACCAGCTCCATCTGCACGCCGGATGGCCGTCCCCAAACAAACACGCCTCCTGACTAGCCATATGGCTTGCAGAGGGGCAGCGTGAGTATACTGTACCCTGCCGCACGGAGGATGGGAGGCATGGAGAGAGCTACATTTTTTCCCCCTTCGGTTTCAAAACATCTAGTAAGGAGGAGTGTTTGTTTGGGGACGGCCATCCAGCATGCAGATGGAGCTGGTAACCGGGAACAGCATCGGTTTGGGAGACACACAGGCTGCAGCCACACTAAAGAGTGGATCAACCATCTGAAAAGCCAGCGACACAAATCTGAGCAGTCCGTGCGGAGGCAACACGGGGAGGATACTAGCTGCCAGAGTTTTCTCCAGGTTAGAGCGGTGATAGAACTATAATGGCTACTGTATGATGCACAGGCTTGTGGGAGGGGGCACGCAGCTGAGTGTCTGTACTTAGATTGTGTGCTGGCAGGGAGCTGACTCGTATACAAGCCGAGGGGGCAACTTTTCAGCCCATTTTTGGGGCTGAAAAATTCAGCTTGTATGCGAGTATATACGGTAAGTAGATGTGATTATATATGAGTGAGCTCAAATGTTTACCAACATGTTAATTCACTCTTAACCACTTTACCCCCGCCCGTACGAATTTCTCCGTCCCTTTTTCCATCCTTTAACCCCCAGGGACGGAGAAATCCGTACTTTCCGCGCTCCCGCCGCTGCCCGCGCTCCCGCTAGTAAACACGCCGCCGGCCGCTCACCCGGAGATCAATGAATGGGAAAATCCATTCCCGTTTGTTGATCTAAGCCCCGCAATGATCCGCTGCTCTCCGATGGGCAGCGCGATCATTGTGAAAAAAAACAAACACTCACAGCCTCCTAGTACTTTTTGCGAGCGTCCGGAAGGACGCTCGCAGGTCGCAATAAACAAAAAGTTATCAACAAAAAGCCATCTTGTGGCCAAATAGTAAAACTACACCCTAAGCATTTTTTACACAGAAATAAAATAGTGTTACACAAAAAATTAACTCATTACCTCCCACACTCCCCATTTATTTATTTTTTTGTAATTTAAAAAAAAATTAAAAAATTTACAATTAAAAAAAAATACATAAATAGTTACCTTAGGGACTGAACTTTTTAAATATTTATGTCAAGAGGGTATAACACTGTTACTTTATAAACTACGGTCTTGTAATTAGGGATGGACGCAAAACTGAAAAAAATGCACCTTTATTTCCAAATAAAATATTGGAGCCAAACATTGTGATAGGGACATAATTTAAACGGTTTTATAACCGGGACAAAAGGGCAAATACATTTCATGGGTTTTAATTACAGTAGCATGCATTATTTAAAAACTATAATGGCCGAAAACTGAAAAATTATAAATTTTTTTCCCACAATTTTCCTATTTTCCCATTAAAACACATTTAGAATAAAATAATTCTTGCCATAATGTCCCACCTAAAGAAAGCCTAATTGGTGGCAGAAAAAACAAGATATAGTTCATTTCATTGCGATAAGTAATAATAAAGTTATAGCCGAACGAATTGAAGGCGCGCTGAAAGGTGAAAATTGCTCTGGTGCTCAGGGGGTAAAACCCCTCAGTGGTGAAGTGGTTAAAGCTATTGTAACCCCATTAAAAAAAAAAGGAGAGGGAAAGCTCTGAGTCCTAATGAGCCTCCCCTCTCCTCTCACGGTGCCCGGTGGATCCTCCGTGCAAATCCGCCGCCATGGGGACTTCGGAAGTCTTCGGGAGCACTCGGGCTCCCGAAGGCCGGTGGCTCCATACTGCGCACGTGCTACTGGTCATAGGCGCGAGCGCGTCATAGAGGGCCCGAGTGCTCCCGAAGACTTCCGAAACCTCCCTTCGGCGGCGGAAGTGGCAGTATTTGACCGAAATGGTCGAATACTGCTATGGGGGATCCTGCGCCGGACTGGGCACCGGGAGAGGAGAGGGAAGGCTCATTAGGACCGAGCCTTCCCTCTCCTTAGGTGAGTATCTGACTTTTTGTTTTTTTTACACGGGTTACCATTAGCTTTAAGCGCTCCAAATTGCCTTTTATTTACTTCCTTATTTGCTCTCCAACATGGCTCCATAGTTTTTGCAGGCTTATTTGCCCCTTTTTGTAGGATTTCCCCCCCTTAAGCGCCTTGTATAGCCTTATATTTACTTCCCTGTATGCGCTCCAGCGTGGGTCCGCACTCTCTGAAGGCTTACAGGCTGCTACTCGTACCATTTACCTTTAAGCGCTTTGTATGGCCTTATACATACTTCCTTATTTGCGCTCCAGCATGGTTCTGTATTCTTTGGTGGCTGATGGGCCGCTTCCTGTACGAGCCTTTGCCGTGAACTGCTCTGACGTCACATCTGCTGACGTCGCTCCCGGCATCCACTATTTAATCTGGTGTTATGACGCCAGCAGATGCACGGATCCCCCCGCTTTTTGAAAAAGCGGAGTGACGGCCGCGATACCGGTGGAGCAGTCCACCGGGGGCTCCCTACTTAGTCCATACCACTGCCATCGCTTACCTCCTTGCTCGGCTAAGTATCACGGCTGCCTTATCTCTACACTGTTCACCTATAGTCACGTCTGATCTCACTCATTACTATTAGGATGCATTGGGTTACTGTATCAGGTTTTTTTCTATGTATATGTTCTTTGTTTCTACTGCAGCATGTTTATTATTGCACCTTATCAGCTGAGTTACTGAACCTGGGTTCTTGGCCCTTATTCTGAGCATCTTGGTTGCTAGCATTTATCATACATTATTATTGATTAACCTCCTTGGCGGTAACCCCGTGTGTGACACGGGGTAAGCAGCTGGAGGGTGCTGCTCAGGCCCTGCTGGGCCGAATTCGAATTTTTTTTTTCGCTACACGCAGCTAGCACTGTGCTATCTGCGTGTGCATAACGACCGCCGCCGCTACCCGCCTATCCGCCGCGCTGACCCCCCCCAGACCCCTGTCGCTGCCTGGCCAATCAGTGCCAGGCAGCGCTGAGGGGTGGATCGGAGCACCCGCTGACATCACGACGTCGGTGACGTCATCACGATAGTCGCCATGGCGACGAGGAAGCCCATACAGGGAATCCCGTTCAGAACGGGATTCCCTGCAGGGTAAAAGCGCTGGCGGCGATCGGAGGGGTGGGAGGGATAGCGAAGGCAGGGGGGAAGCATGTAGCTAGCGCTAGGCTAGCTACATGCTTTAAAAAAAAAATTAAAAAAAAAAAAGTGCTGCGCTGCCCCCTGGCGGATTTATTGTACCGCCAGGGACGTTAAGCAGTATAGGTATGTTTTCCTAAATGATGGGCATATTGTGCATGTGGATATGGCTTCCTTATTTTTAATTGATTTGAACAATTTTGTAGTGGTGTATATTGATTCTGAACGATTTTAGGAAAAGATTGAATTGCACGATTTTTGGCAGAAATTGCGATTTTGATTCGACTCATGATTTTTTTTTTAATCAAAGCACGCAGTGCAGGAGCTATTGGTGAGCTACCACGTGATCGTCACAAGAAGACAGCTCCGGGCCCATAACAAAGGATAGTTCAATACACAGCTTCACACTGAAGCTACGTACACACATACGACAACGATCGTTCGTTGTCAACGACGAACAAACTTTTAATTGATGAAAGAACGACCTAAGTAAAGTTAGTTTTAAAAGGTGTGTAACGATCAGATCGTTATAACGAACGTTACATCACGTAAAAGTAACTATTGCGCCTGCGCATAAAAATGAAGAGTTCCATGGAGAAATAGTGAAATGCGCATGGCAAGCCTAGTACAACAGATCAGCACAGCACACCACTCAGTCACAGCTCAGTCATCATTATCAACGCGCTGGCTGACACGCTGTGCAGGGAGAGGCGGAGCTGTAAAAATACAAAACTTGAGTGACAGGGGTGTGGGCGGAGTCTGACACCAGCCCTGCTGTTGAGGGCTGGAGGCGTGGCTAGGCGGAGTAAGCCAACTTAAGTGAGAGCCGGTGGTTGGAGTCTGCCACCCGTTCATCTGATAGGCAGTATAGTAGGAGGAAGTTCGTGGAGAGTGAGCCGCCTCCTCTGCCGCGAATATGATCCCCTGATCTGCCGCTGTACGGAGCGGCGAGATGCGCACATGTGAGAAGGGTCTGCTGGACTGGCTGCAGAAGGGGTTAGCTTAAAAATCGCCGCTTTCATGATCACGGAATCGTCATTTCCGTGATCACGATTTAGATCCCCAAACGATAAATCGTTCAGGCCTACCGTATATACTCGCAAGCAAGCCGACCCGCATATAAGCCGACCCCCAACTTTTCCCTGAAAAACCAGGAAAAAATTATTGACCCTCATATAAGCCGGGGGTAGGAAATGCTGGCCGTGTGATTTCCCCCCCCCCGCCCCCCCCAGTGTGTCCCAGTATAGCTAGTATAGTGCCCAAGTATAGCTAGTATAGTGCCCAAGTATAGCTAGTATAGTGCTTAAGTATAGCTAGTATAGTGCTCAGTATAGCTAGTATAGTGCACAGTATAGGTAGTATTGTGCTCGGTATGGGTAGATAGTGCCCACCCCCACGGCCGCCGCTGCTATTAGCTTACCCTGCGGCTTCCAATAGTCCCCTCTCCGTCTCCCGGGGCATGTAAATAACTCACAGCAGCTCGCTCCACGGCGGCTGCTGCATCACGCAGCAGCCGCCGTGGAGCGAGCTGCTGTGAGTTATTTACATGCCCCGGGAGACGGAGAGGGGACTATTGGAAGCCGCAGGGTAAGCTAATAGCAGCGGCGGCGGTGGGGGTGGGCACTATCTACCTATACCTAGCACAATACTACCTATACAGAAGGAGCTGTAGGCAGAGCGGCTTCCTGTAACGGCGATGTGTATTGCCGTTACTATGGAAACTGATCTGCCTACAGCTTCCTCTGTCATCACGCAGCAGCCGCCGTGGAGCGAGCTGCTGTGAATTATTTACATGCCCCGGGAGACGGAGAGGGGACTATTGGAAGCCGCAGGGTAAGCTAATAGCAGCGGCAGCCGCGTGTGGTGGGGGCCTACGACCAACGTGACTCGCAAGCAAGCCGACCACCCCCCCCCCCACACTTTTGGCCCACTTTTGGGGGGTCAAAATATTGGCTTGCTTGCGAGTATATACGGTAATAGATATTTTCTATATTTGCATATACATGGTGTAGTGCTAGTTCCTCAGGGCTGACACCCCCCCCCCCTTTTTGTTTGTATTACTACTTACAACCCTAGCACACACTTGTGAGGCAAGAGTGCAGTGACAATTCTTTGTACCCTAATACATTAACTTAAAAATACATGAATACCCCATAACAATAACCTTTTACCTCCCCCAATCTTACATAGGTAGAGGTGTGTGTGTGTGTGTGCGTGCATGCGTGCGTGCTTGCGTGTGTGTACAGTGCTGCCCATAATTATTCATACCCCTGGAAAATTTTGATTTAAAGTTACTTTTATTCAACCAGCAAGTATTTGTTTGATGGGATATGACATAGGTGTCTCTCAAAAGATGATAACCCGGACCCTGAGCAGTAGATAAACCTGAAATCAGTACTTCCCTGAGGCTTCCTCCAGCCTACCGTAGGCCGTGAGGTCCCCCGGTGTCCTCCTGGCTCCTCTCCCAGTCCCGCTGGTAACTTCATTACTGGCAACACCCGGGCCGAGTGTGGGCCCAATACTTCCTGAACGGTGACGCTCCGCATCATCACGCCGGCCACTATGCGTCATCACAGTGGCCGGCGTGACAGTACTGCGCATGTGCGGTTTTCTAACTGAACTGCGCACGCACAAGACTGTCACGCCAGCCGCCATGATAACGTGTAGCGGCCGGCATGATGACGCGGAGCGACACCGTTCAAGTAGTGTTGGGCCGAGACTCGGCCCGGCTGTCACCGGTAATGAAGTCACCAGCGGGATCGTGCTCGGGGTCCCTTTAAAAAATACACAAATGGTTACCTCAGAGACTCAACTTTTTTAATATGTATGTCATGAGGGTATATTACTGCTATTTTTGCACACACAAAAAAGGCTTGTAATTAGCGATGGACGCAAAACTGAAAAAATACACCTTTATTTTCAAATAAAATATTGTTGCCATACATTCTACTACTGTAGAAAAGAGAGCGACAGGCACTGCTGATAGATAGATTTAACAGTAGTGTGCATTGGTTACAGGCCGTCAGTCATAGCGTGACACATGCCGGGAGACGACATCTACACAGTGAGGCCTCTTGCACACTACATGTGATTTTAATTTTTTATACGATCCGATTTTTGATTCCTATTAAAAAAAGTACTGCATGCTGCTACGCTTTTTAATCTAAATCAAAAATCGGATCATATAAAAAATTGGAATCGCATGTAGTGTGCAAGAGGCCTCATTGTGTTTGCATACAGTACATTGTAGTGCCTATATTCTCCTACCTTTTAAAATACATTGTACTAGGGAGGGACATCATTTAAAAGTTGTAATAACTGGGAAAATAAATGTGTGGGTTTTATCCACCGTAGCAAGTTTTTATTTTAAAACTATAATGGCCGAAAACTGAGAAATAATGAATTTTTTCCTTTTTTCTTTCTTATTATTCCTGTTAAAATACCTATAGAATAAAATAATTCTTAGCAAAATTTACCATCCAAAGACAGCCTGATTTGTGGCGAAAACAACAAGATATAGATCATTTTGTTGTGATAAATAGTGATAAAGTTATTGGGAATGGGAGGAATGCTCAAAGGTTAAAATTGTTCTGGTTGATAATAGGAGAGAAAAATAGAACTTCAGTGCGGTGTGAAAGGGCAAGCACTACAGATCATTCACTGTGCACTGATCAGGCAGCAAAGGAGGGTGGGTGGGGGTGGGGGGGTTGAGATGGGACACGGCTGCTCCCAGCACATGAGCAACTTGCCTTCCCATCCTATAACCTTCACCTGATGCATGCACTGCTGTGATTTCCTGTGTTGCTTGCACCGTGCCTGGGTTTCCTCTCAGTGCCAGTGAGGGTGGAGCTTCTGGGAGACTGGAGGTAAAGTTTCATGTCATTTTACAGGCGGGGCTTAGCAGTGGTTTGGGAACTTAATAAAAATATGATGAAGTAATAAGATTTTGGCCTCCTTCACACCTAAGTGGGAAAAGCGCGATTCACGCTATCCGCAAACCGCTAGCGTTTTTAAAAAACGCTAGTCCTATTCTAGTCTATGGCAGTGTTCTCACTGCCACAATCGCAGGCGTTTTGCGATTATCGCTAATCGCAAACGCGTTACCTGCAGCGATTTGCCAATGATTCTGGAGCAATCGCAATTAGCATGTATAGAACCGCTAATCGCGATCGCTCCCAAAACGAAAATTTTCTAGTGATTTTTCTGTGTTTATCACGGAAAACTCATGCCTGCAAAACGCTAGCAGTAATCGCTAGCATTTTGCGATTTCTAGTGTGAACAAGCCCTAAGGTTATGCTATGCAGGGCCCCCAACCGTCCCGTTTTCGGCGGGACGGTCCCGATTTTGGGGGGCCGTCCCGCTGTCCCGCGCTGCCCCCCCCCCCCCTTTGTCCCAGCCTCTGGGGAGAGAGGAAGGGGAAAAACCCGATCGAGGCACCAGCCCGGGGATGCGTATGCGGCATGGATGCCCGCCGCTATTAAGCTTCTCCCTCCCTCCTAATGTGCCCCCAGTGTCCCCTTCCCCTCCGCAGAGTAAACAAATGTGCAGCGGAGCAGGCTGCTCTTCTCGCGGCTTCCTGTCAGGTTTTGCCAAGGATGCAGCGGCTTCCTGTCAGGAAGCCGCGAGAAGAGCAGATGGGATCCCAGTACGTACGATGCGGAGAGGCAACGGTAAAGTTACAGCCTGCTCCGCTGCACATTTGTTTACTCCAGGGCCGGGCCGAGGCAGAGGCTGGAGAGGCTCCAGCCTCAGGGCGCAGTGTAGGAGGGGGTGCACAATTCACTCAGCTATCATTCCCAGTAGTGTTTGAAGCAGAAAGAAATAAGAAAAGGGGATACATGACAGTGACTGCAAGGCAGATAACTAGAGATTAACCCCCTTGGCGGTATGAAAAATACCGCCAGGGGGAAGCGCAACAGTTTTTTTTAAATTTTTTTTTTTTTTTTATCATGTAGCGAGCCGAGGGCTCGCTACATGATAGCCGCTGCTCAGCGGCATCCCCCCGCCCTCTTCGATCGCCTTCGGCGATCACCGATCAGGAAATCCCGTTCAAAGACGGGGCGGGATGACGGGGCGGGATGACGTCACCGACGTCAGCGACGTCGGGACGTCATTGGGAGACCCGATCCACCCCTCGGCGCTGCCTGGCACTGATTGGCCAGGCAGCGCTCGGGGTCTGGGGGGGGGGGGGGCCGCGCGCCGCACCGGATAGCGGCGATCGGGCGCGCGGCGGCGGCGATCGGGGTGCTGGCGCAGCTAGCAAAGTGCTAGCTGCGTCCAGCAAAAAAAAAATTAAGTAAATCGGCCCAGCAGGGCCTGAGCGGCACCCTCCGGCGGCTTACCCCGTGTCACACACGGGGTTACCGCCAAGGAGGTTAAGGTGCTGGGGAGGTTGGGGGCCCTGGGGCACCTATTAGTCTAATAGCAATCAGTGTGTGATGGCTGGGGTGGGAGGGATGGGGGGGGGGGGGGGCGCACTTTGGTGTCTCAGCCTTGGGTGCTGAAAGACCTTGTCCCGGCTCTGGTTTACTCTGCGGAGGGGAAGGGGACACTGGGGGCACGTTAGGAGGGAGGGAGGGAAAAGCTTAATAGCTGCGGGCATCCATGCCGCATACGCATCCCCGGGCTGGTGCCTCGATTGGGTTTTCTTTTCTCCCCTCTCTGCCCACCCACGGCCACCCTCACCACCCTCCTCCCCCCCACCCACTGGCACCCTCCCTTTCGGGAGTAATTAATTAAAAAATTTAATTAAAAAAAATTAGTGGGCGTGACTAGGGGGTTGGGGGTGTAGCCAGGGGTGTGGCCTAAGTGTCCCGCTTTCGACACTTAAAATGTTGGGAGGTATGTGTTATGGTATCCATTTATGGTATCCACTTTGCCCAGGGGAGCTCAGGGCTGAGTTTTGTACCATTTGGGGGGCAGGGCTCAGTGGCAGTTGGGGGCGGAGCTTCACACTGGTCCCAGCGCCCTTTGAAATATATTGAAAATAAAATAAATCTAATGTTATAAGTGTATAAATTGCTTAAAGTAGTTTGGCCTGGGGTGGAGTTTCATGTAGTTGGGGATGGGGCTTAGCTGCGGTCGGTGCGCGCTTCACGCTGATCCCAGCACCCTTTTATATAATCTGAAAATTAAATTAATATAATGTCATGCTATGGAACTGTATGTGTATAGTACTTTGGCCAGGGAATCTGGGGGCGGAGTTTCGTGTCATTTAGGGCGGGGTTTAGTGACAGTTTGGGGGCGTGGCTTCACGTCGATCCCGTGCTCTTTCAAATATACTGATAATAAAATGAATGTACTGTTATGGTACAGTATACATTCATGTAATGCTATGGTATATGTGTGTGTATATTATATATATGTATTACTTTGGCCAGGGGGCCGGTTGCACAGCTCCCATCACGCCACAAGCTCGAGGCATCAGCGTGACATTACAAGCTCGAGGCATCAGCGTGACGTCATAGTAGAGCAGGTGTCTCCTGTAAACAAACCTCCGCGGGGACACTAGCGGGGACAGGCGAAGGAGCTGGACGTGTCTGTGTCTCGAGCGGAGGGGAGATCTCTGAGCAGCAGCCAGCGGCATCACGGAGCAGCCAGGAGCAGAGGAGGCATTAGCTGTGCCGGAGCGCCCCCTGCTGGACCTGATAAGTAACGTTTCTGTAACAATGTCTTCTAGAATTCCCTGGAGATAGAGATACACATCGGGGAGGCAATTGAGGTATGAGCAGTGAGCGGATATTCTCAGCCTTATTTCTGCCTTATGGGATATTCCGTACATAAGGCTGCTGAACACAAGGGAATAGGGCGGCTGCATGCAGAGCTGCACAGCAACAGGGAGCTGCTGAAAATTACAGCTAATAAATGTCACATACATACTATAGGCAATATTAAAGTCATCATTTGGCCAGGGAAGCTGTGGGCGGGGTCTCGTGCAATATGGGGGCGGGGCTTAAAAGCGGTTTTCGGCGGGGCTTCGTACTGGTCTTAGAGCTCTTACAAATAGATTGAAAATAAAGAATGTAATGTACATGTTTATATTACATAAAGTACTTTGGCTGGGGATGGAGTTTGGGGGCGGAGCTTAGTGACGGTTTGGGGCGGGGCCTCACACCTATACCAATTCTCTTTCAAATATATTGATAAAATGAATGTAATGTATACAGTATATGTGTATATATGAATGTAAATGTTATAGTATTAGTGTAGATATTACTCAAAGTACAGTACTTTGGCCAGGGAAATGGGGGGGGGGGGTGCTTAATGACGGTTTGGGGGCGGAGCTTTACACCAGTGCTTTTTCACATATATTGATAATAAAATGAATGGAATGTTATGGTACAGTATATATTAATGTCATGTTATGGTATATGTGTGTGTGTATATGTATGTATTACTTTTGCCAGGGAGGCTGGTTGCACACAAGCTCGAGGCATCAGCGTGACGTCATAGTAGAGCAGGTGTCTCCTGTAAACAAACCTCCGCGGGGACACTAGCGGGGACAGGCAAAGGAGCTGGACGTGTCTGTGTCTCGAGCGGAGGGGACATCTCTGAGCAGCAGCCAGCGGCATCACGGAGCAGCCAGGAGCAGAGAGGAGGCATTAGCTGTGCCGGAGCGCCCCCTGCTGGACCTGATAAGTAACGTTACTGTAACAATGTCTTAGTGAATTCCCTGGAGATAGAGATGCATATCGGGGAGGCAATTGAGGTATGAGAGCAGTGAGCGGATATTCTCAGCCTTATTTCTGCCTTATGGGAAATTCCGTACATAAGGCTGCTGAACACAAGGGAATAGGGCGGCTGCATGCAGAGCTGCACAGCAACAGGGAACTGCTGAAAATTACAGCTAATAAATGTCCCATACATACTATAGGCAATATTAAAGTCATTTGGCCAGGGGAGCTGTGGGCGGAGTTTTGTGTCAGTTTGGGGGGGGCTTAGTGGTGGTTTGGGGCGGGGCTTCGCACTAGTCTTTGAGCCCTTTCAAGTAGATTGAAAATAAACTGCATGTAACTGCTGAAAATGACAACACAATGTCCAGTACATATTATAGGGAGTTTAATCAGGAAAAAAAAACCTGCTAGATAGAAACCATGGTAACTGTAATGGTGGCCACACACCATACAATGAAAAGATCCAATTTCAAATTACGATCGGTTGTCTTGAAAAATTGAGAGCTTTTCATAGTTTTTGATAAATGTGATCGGATTTCCGTTTTTTTTGAGGGGGGGGTTCGATTTTTTGGAAATTGGACATGTTGGAAATTTCAGACTATCTTTATCAAGAATTGTATGGTATGTTATAGTTTTTTTTTTTCTGAGCTTTCAATTATTTTATTCGTGAGTGGGTAAAAATTGAATAGGTGTGTGGTGCATTGAATCAGTAAGAAAAATTGATTGCTATTCTTGAATTAAACAGCTATTTTAAAAATTGTATTGTGTGTTGCCACCTTAAAAGAGTTCTCTGGTATATTTAAAAAAGCTAAAACTGACACTTACCTGGTGCTTCTATCGGCCCCCTGCAGCTGTAATGTCCCGCACTGTCCTTCTCGGATGCTCCATTCCCCGCCGCCGGTAACCTGCTAATTATTCGTCTAACTGGACAAATAGAACTGTGGCTGTGCGGCCGTGGCTGTACTGTACAGTACTGTAATGCAGTATTATACTGCACCTGCGCAGTAAGCTCCCGATGATACGCGCAGCCACAGTTCTATTCGCCTAGTAACAGTAAAGGGGCCCATATACCTAACGATTTTTCCGCCGATATACAGCAGATTCAATCACTGCGATCAAATCTGCTGTGAAATCGTTGCACAAACGCTGACAGAACGATCAATTTCCATCTGAAATCGTTCCTGTCGATCCCCGTCTATCCGTCCGTGCGGAAGATTTTGCTCGATTGCCGGCGAGTCGGGAGTGCGTCGATAGCGACGTTCGAATGTCCGATGACCGACGCTAGCGGCAATACATTACCTGATCCGGCCAGCGCGTATCCCCGGTCTCCGCTGTTTTCTTCTTTGCGCTGGGCTCCGAGTCCGGCAGGCTTCACTAAACCTCCTGTCCCGGCAGGAAGTTTAAACAGTAGAACGCCCTCTACTGTTTAAACTTCCCCGGCAGGAAGTTCAGTGAAACCAGCCGGACTCGGAGCCCAGCGCGGAGAAGACGATAGCGCTGACCGGGGATACGCGCCGGCAGAGCAGGTAATGTATGCGGGGAGGTGGCGGGGGGGCTTTTGGCAGCGGCAGCTTCACAGATTGTGAATCGATTTCAGCATGAAACCGATCACAATCTGTTTGCAGTAAAGGCAGCCATACGATCCCTCTCTGATCAGATTCGATCAGAGAGGGATCTATCTGTTGGTCAATCTGATGGCAAATCGACCAGTGTATGGCCACCTTTAGACGAACAATTAGGTTACCGGCGATGGGGAACGGAGCATCGGAGAAGGACGGCGCAGGACATTACTACTGCAGGGGGCCGATAGAAGCCCCAGGTAAGTGTCAGTTTTAGCTGTACAAAATACACCGGAAAACCCCTTTAAGAAATGCTGCTAAAGTTGAATTTAGAGCTCATCTCTCTACTCTAGTAAAGTTGTAATGGAATTAGTGCAGACTGAACTGTATACAGTGCGAATCCAATGACGGGGTTAATAATTGAATGAACATTGGATGTGTGTACCAGGCTTTAGGTCAGGCTTACACTAAATCAGTTGCTGTCAGCAACGGACAACTGATGTGCAGCACAGCTGAAGGAATTGTCCATGTTTCTCTATGGCTATGTAAACAGTGGTGCGTTGTGGTGCGGCCGCATTGTGATGCAGCTTTCCGCAGTGCACCACCTATGCAGCGTTCACGGTGTGGCCGGTGGAGATTAATGGCATGTGGCTTCCTATGCATTGCGTTAAAGGGACACTTAAGTCAAACAAAAAAAATGAGTTTTACTCACCTAGAGCTTCCAATAACCCCCTGCAGCTGTCCGGTGCCCTCGCCGTCTCCCTCCGATCCTCCTGGCCCCGCCGGCAGCCACTTCCTGTTTCGGTGACAGGAGCTGACAGGCTGGGGACACGAGTGATTCTTCGTGTTCCCAGACACATTAGCACCCTCTATGCTGCTATATGGTATATGATATATGCTATAGTAGCATAGATGGCGCTATTGTGGCCAGGAACGCGAAGAATCACTCGTGTCCCCAGCCTGTCAGCTCCTGTCACCGAAACAGGAAATGGCTGCCGGCGGGGCCAGGAGGATCGGATGGAGACGGCGAGGGCACCGGACAGCTGCAGGGGGCTATAGGAAACCCTAGGTGAGTAAAACTCATTTTTTTTGTTTGACTTAAGTGTCCCTTTAACGCAAAATGCACAGTGACAGTGAAGCATACATTTTATTGGCTGTATGCTTTACTGTAAGCAACTCAACGCAGGAATAATATGTGAAGCGACTTTCCCATTACATTGCTTCCAGCTGTTACAAGAAACGCAAAGTCCACTGTTTACCTAGCCACTGGCCCCGTTCACAGCGGTGCAGTATAACAGCTGCTTTGTCATGCAGCTTACCACAGTGCAGTGCGCCACCAAGGTGACGTTCACAATGTGGTGGGAGCGTTGCAGCATAGCAGGTTGCAGTATGGTAAGGCACTGCATGTAGTGCGATACCGGTAAACGTGTGCGTTAACAGTACGTGAAGAATACTTTTCATTGACTGTATGCTTCACTGTGCTTCACTGCACCCGAGTATACTTTTTTGTTCTCTTGCAATGTGCTCTCGTTATACAGGGAATGCAACGTCTCACCTTTTGAATGTGGTTTAGCTCTTGCTAATGCAATGCAATGGGGGATGTTTACGCGATCACATCGCTCCAGTGAGAACACACACATAGGATAACAGCATGAGCTTTTTAAATCACAAAGCGCTTAGAAAAGCTCTTGTAGTGTGAACGAGCCATAATTAAGGGTCACTTTACAGCTGGGATTACACTGGAAGCTGATAACAATTGGTGCATGTTAAATTATCAGTTGTTATGAGCTTTCTCTTCCGGATGCTGTGCATTTTCATGCACATTTGTATGTGTGAAATCCACAGCGGACCAATAAATTGCAAACAGCAGTGCGGTGTGAAAAAGTTTTCAGTTATTGCACATATATGTAAACTGAGAAATAGAGAAACATGGGAAATTCACGTACCTGCGCTGCGCATCAGTCATCAATTGTGTTATAGCTGAATGCAGCTGATTCAGTGTAAACCATTTATTTGTGTTTAACTGAAAGTTGTTGTTTTTTTACTGCTGCAAGCGTTTATTTTTTTGTGTGCATTGTTGCTCAATACATACAAAAGTGAATGGCAGCAAACTGCAACTAAAAGAGAAAGGAGCACAGAACAGAGGAGAAGACGGGCACAGCTGCGTAAAAACCCTCTTGTCTCTGATGAAGCAAAGTTAACCCTTGCGAAACAGCTGTCAGGCACCTTTTCCCCCCACGGCTGTCTATTACTGTGTCTACCCGGCCACAATAGAGGGTTTTTACGCAGCAATGCCTGTCGTCTCCTCTGTTCTGTGCTGCAATAAGTTAATGTGGATCGGAGCATGCTGCAGGTAAGCCCAAGTGTGGTCTCCTTTCCCTGCTGGGGCCGGTATATCTGTTTTTTTACATTTTACATGATAAAACAGAGAGGAAGTTGAATTAAAATGTATACATTTTATTAGTAACTGCCAGATGGAGATGAGGGTGAATCTTAAGCTCCCAAATTGCATACGTGTCAGTAGTACACTGTCAGTGAGTTGGGCTTCGGGAGAGCCAAATGACTGCTCTTCCTGCTGCCACTAAACTCCCCAGGGGTGTTAAATACTATTCCCCCTCTGAGTTGTTGCAACTCGAAGAAAGGTGTAATTTGGGGTCCGGCTAATTTTTCAGTGGGGTTTTTTCAACGTATGATGCCATAAGGTGTTAAAAACAGTGTGCAAAAACCACGGACTAAGGAGAGGAATGGCTATGCCTATGCCACCCATCTATTTTTTTTACAGCTCACTTTGTGCGCCTTTTTATGTGTAAAGTATTTGTATATCTGTCATTGTTTTTCTTATGCATGTTATATGCTTTATCTTTTTGTTATATGTGTGTCATTCTCACCATCTTGCTGTCTGACACCCCTTCTTTAGGAGTGCGACGGGCTGATGGTGTAATCTTTCTTGTTTTTTTCAGCGTGTGATGTCATAAGGCGTTACAGTGCGTAAGAACCATGGCCTTAGGAGAGGAGTGGCTATGGCTATTGGGGAGGAGGAGGCCATAGGTCAGTGATGGCTAACTTTGGCACTCCAGCTGTGGTGAAACTAAAAGTCCCGTCAGGCATTGCAATGCTCTGACAGCTCTAAGCATAACTCGGGGAGGCAGAGGCATGATGGGATTTGTAGTTTTTGGACAGTTGGAGTGCCAAGGTTAGCCATCACTGTCATAGGTTGTGGAAGAGAAAGTTTAAAACTTTAAAAGATGTCTTTTTTATGTTTGTTAGTCATACTCACTGCTAGGTGGTCCGGCCCTCTTATTTAGAGGAGTGACGGGCTGATGGTATAATTTCAGTGTGTGATGCCATAAAGATCGGTACTTACTATTCGCAGATACCACCCAACTATTTTTTACAGCTCACTTTGTCTGCCTTTTTATGTGTAAAATATGTGTATGTCTGTGATTGTTTGTATTATGCATTTTAGATGGTTTATCTTTTTGTTATATGTGTGTCATTCTCACCATATTGTGGTCCGGCGCTCCTTTTTTAGCAGTGCGATGAGCTGATAGTGCAGTTTTACTTCTTTCTTTTTAGTGTGTGATGCCATAAGGCGTTACATACAGTCGCAAGAACCATTGACTAAGGATAGGAATGGCTATGGCTATTGGGGAGGAGGAGGCCATAGGTCAGTGATGGCTAACATTGGCACTCCAGCTGTGGTGAAACTAAAAGTCCCGTCAGGCATTGCAATGCTCTGACAGCTCTAAGCATAACTCGGGGAGGCAGAGGCATGATGGGATTTGTAGTTTTTGGACAGTTGGAGTGCCAAGGTTAGCCATCACTGCCATAGGTTGTGGAGGAGAAAGTTTAAAACTTTAAAAGATGTCATTTTTTTTTTCATTCTCACTGCTTGGTGGTCCGGCCCTCTTATTTAGAGGAGCAACGGGCTGATGGTTTAATTTCAGTGTGTGATGCCATAAAGATCGGTACTTTCTATTCACAAATACTACCCAACTATTTTTTACAGCTCACTTTGTTGGCCTTTTTATGTGTAAAATATGTGTATGTCTGTGATTGTTTGTATTATGCATGTTAGATGGTTTATCTTTTTGTTATATGTTTGTCATTCTCACCATATTGTGGTCCGGCGCTCCTTTTTTTAGGAGTGCGACGGGCTGATAGTGTAGTTTTACTTGTTTCTTTTTAGTGTGTGATGCCATAAGGCGTTACATACAGTCGCAAGAACCATTGACTTAGGAGAGAAATGGCTATGGCTATTGGGAAGGAGGAGGCCATGGGTCAGTGATGGCTAACCTTGGCACTCCAGTTGTGGTAAAACTAAAAGTCCCGTCAGGCATTGCAATGCTCTGACAGCTCTAAGCATAACTCGGGGAGGCAGAGGCATGATGGGATTTGTAGTTTTTGGACCGTTGGAGTGCCAAGGTTAGCCATCACTGCCATAGGTTGTGGAGGAGAAAGTTTAAAACTTTAAAATATGTCATTTTTTTTTTCATTCTCACTGCTTGGTGGTCCGGCCCTCTTATTTATAGGAGCAACGGGCTGATGGTTTAATTTCAGTGTGTGATGCCATAAAGATCGGTACTTTCTATTCGCAGATACCACCCAACTATTTTTTACAGCTCACTTTGTTGGCCTTTTTATGTATAAAAAATGTGTATGTCTGTGATTGTCTTATACATGTTAAATGGTTTATCTTTTTGTTATGTTTGTCATTCTAACCATATTGTGGTCCGTCGCTCCTTTTTTAGGAGTGCGATGGGCTGATAGTGTAGTTAAACTTCTTTTTTTTAGCGTGTGATGCCATAAGGCGTTACATCCAGTCGCAAGAACCATTGACTTAGGAGAGGAATGGCTATGGCTATTGGGGAGGAGGAGGCCATAGGTCAGTGATGGCTAACATTGGCACTCCAGCTGTGGTAAAACTTATTGTCCCATCAGGCATTGCAATGCTCTGACAGCTCTAAGCATAACTCGGGGAGGCAGAGGCTTGATGGGATTTGTAGTTTTTGGACAGTTGGAGTGCCAAGGTTAGCCATCACTGCCGTAGGTTGTGGAAGAGAAAGTTTAAAACTTTAAAAGATGTCTTTTTTTGTTTTATGTTTGTCATACTCACTGCTTGGTGGTCCGGCCCTCTTATTTAGAGGAGCAACAGGCTGATGGTTTAATTTCAGTGTGTGATGCCATAAAGATCGATACTTTCTATTCGCAGGTACCACCCAACTATTTTTTACAGCTCACTTTGTGGGCCTTTTTATGGGTAAAATATGTGTATGTCTGTGATTGGTTGTATTATGCATGTTAGATGGTTTATCTTTTTGTTATATGTTTGTCATTCTCACCATATTGTGGTCCGGCGCTCCTTTTTTAGGAGTTCGACGGGCTTATAGTGTAGTTTTACTTGTTTCTTTTTAGTGTGTGATGCCATAAGGCGTTACATACAGTCGCAAGAACCATTGACTTAGGGGGAGGAATGGCTATGGCTTTTGGGGAGGAGGAGGCCATAGGTCAGTGATGGCTAACCTTGACACTCCAGCTGTGGTAAAACTAAAAGTCCCGTCAGGCATTGCAATGCTCTGACAGCTCTAAGCATAACTCGGGGAGGCAGAGGCATGATGGGATTTGTAGTTTTTGAACAGTTGGAGTGCCAAGGTTAGCCATCACTGCCATAGGTTGTGGAGGAGAAAGTTTAAACTTTAAAAGATGTCATTTTTTTTTTCATTCTCACTGCTTGGTGGTCCGGCCCTCTTATTTAGAGGAGCAACGGGCTGATGGTTTAATTTCAGTGTGTGATGCCATAAAAATCGATACTTTCTATTCGCAGATACCACCCAACTATTTTTTACAGCTCACTTTGTGGGCCTTTTTATGTGTAAAATATGTGTATGTCTGTGATTGTTTGTATTATGCATGTTAGATGGTTTATCTTTTTGTTATATGTTAGTCATTCTCACCATATTGTGGTCCGGCGCTCCTTTTTTTAGGAGTGCGATGGGCTGATAGTGTAGTTTTACTTCTTTCTTTTTAGTGTGTGATGCCATAAGGCGTTACATACAGTCGCAAGAACCATTGACTAAGGAGAGGAATGGCTATGGCTTTTGGGGAGGAGGAGGCCATAGGTCAGTGATGGCTAACCTTGGCACTCCAGCTGTGGTAAAACTAAAAGTCCCGTCAGGCATTGCAATGCTCTGACAGCTCTAAGCATAACTCGGGGAGGCAGAGGCATGATGGGATTTGTAGTTTTTGGACAGTTGGAGTGCCATGGTTAGCCATCACTGCCGTAGGTTGTGGAAGAGAACGTTTAAAACTTTAAAAGATGTCTTTTTTTTTCATACTCACTGCTTCGTGGTCCGGCCCTCTTATTTAGAGGAGCGACGGGCTGATGGTTTAATTTAAGTGTGTGATGCCATAAAGATCTGTACTTACTATTCGCAGATACCACCCAACTATTTTTTACAGCTCACTTTGTTGGCCTTTTTATGTGTAAAATATGTGTATGTCTGTGATTGTTTGTATTATGCATGTTAGATGGTTTATCTTTTTGTTATATGTTTGTCATTCTCACCATATTGTGGTCCGGCGCTCCTTTTTTAGGAGTGCAACGGGCTGATAGTGTAGTTTTACTTCTTTCTATTTAGTGTGTGATGCCATAAGGCGTTACATACAGTCGCAAGAACCATTGACTTAGGAGAGAAATGGCTATGGCTATAGGGTAGGAGGAGGCCATGGGTCAGTGATGGCTAACCTTGGCACTCCAGTTGTGGTAAAACTAAAAGTCCCGTCAGGCATTGCAATGCTCTGACAGCTCTAAGCATAACTCGGGGAGGCAGAGGCATGATGGGATTTGTAGTTTTTGGACAGTTGGAGTGCCAAGGTTAGCCATCACTGCCATAGGTTGTGGAGGAGAAAGTTTAAAACTTTAAAATATGTCATTTTTTTTTCATTCTCACTGCTTGGTGGTCCGGCCCTCTTATTTATAGGAGCAACGGGCTGATGGTTTAATTTCAGTGTGTAATGCCATAAAGATCGGTACTTTCTATTAGCAGATACCACCCAACTATTTTTTACAGCTCACTTTGTTGGCCTTTTTATGTATAAAAAATGTGTATGTCTGTGATTGTCTTATACATGTTAAATGGTTTATCTTTTTGTTATGTTTGTCATTCTAACCATATTGTGGTCCGGCGCTCCTTTTTTAGGAGTGCGATGGGCTGATAGTGTAGTTAAACTTCTTTTTTTAGCGTGTGATGCCATAAGGCGTTACATCCAGTCGCAAGAACCATTGACTTAGGAGAGGAATGGCTATGGCTATTGGGGAGGAGGAGGCCATAGGTCAGTGATGGCTAACATTTGCACTCCAGCTGTGGTAAAACTTATTGTCCCATCAGGCATTGCAATGCTCTGACAGCTCTAAGCATAACTCGGGGAGGCAGAGGCTTGATGGGATTTGTAGTTTTTGGACAGTTGGAGTGCCAAGGTTAGCCATCACTGCCGTAGGTTGTGGAAGAGAAAGTTTAAAACTTTAAAAGATGTCTTTTTTTGTTTTATGTTTGTCATACTCACTGCTTGGTGGTCCGGCCCTCTTATTTAGAGGAGCAACAGGCTGATGGTTTAATTTCAGTGTGTGATGCCATAAAGATCGATACTTTCTATTCGCAGGTACCACCCAACTATTTTTTACAGCTCACTTTGTGGGCCTTTTTATGGGTAAAATATGTGTATGTCTGTGATTGGTTGTATTATGCATGTTAGATGGTTTATCTTTTTGTTATATGTTTGTCATTCTCACCATATTGTGGTCCGGCGCTCCTTTTTTAGGAGTGCGACGGGCTGATAGTGTAGTTTTACTTCTTTCTATTTAGTGTGTGATGCCATAAGGCGTTACATACAGTCGCAAGAACCATTGACTTAGGAGAGGAATGGCTATGGCTATTGGGGTGGAGGGGGCCATAGGTCAGTGATGGCTAACCTTGACACTCCAGCTGTGGTAAAACTTATTGTCCCATCAGGCATTGCAATGCTCTGACAGCTCTAAGCGTAACTCGGGGAGGCAGAGGCATGATGGGATTTGTAGTTTTTGGACAGTTGGAGTGCCAAGGTTAGCCATCACTGCCATAGGTTGTGGAGGAGAAAGTTTAAAACTTTAAAATATGTCATTTTTTTTTTCATTCTCACTGCTTGGTGGTCCGGCCCTCTTATTTAGAGGAGCAACGGGCTGATGGTTTAATTTCAGTGTGTGATGCCATAAAGATCGGTACTTACTATTCGCAGATACCACCCAACTATTTTTTACAGCTCACTTTGTGGGCCTTTTTATGGGTAAAATATGTGTATGTCTGTGATTGGTTGTATTATGCATGCTAGATGCTTTATCTTTTTGTTATGTTTGTCATTCTCACCATATTGTGGTCCGGCGCTCCTTTTTTAGGAGTGCGACGGGCTGATAGTGTAGTATTACTTGTTTTTTTTTAGTGTGTGATGCCATAAGGCGTTACATACAGTCGCAAGAACCAGTGACTTAGGAGAGGAATGGCTATGGCTATTGGGGAGGAGGAGACCATTGGTCAGTGATGGCTAACCTTGGCACTCCAGCTGTGGTAAAACTAAAAGTCCCGTCAGGCATTGCAATGCTCTGACAGCTCTAAGCGTAACTCGGGGAGGCAGAGGCATGATGGGATTTGTAGTTTTTGGACAGTTGGAGTGCCAAGGTTAGCCATCACTGCCATAGGTTGTGGAGGAGAAAGTTTAAAACTTTAAAAGATGTCATTATTTTTTTCATTCTCACTGCTTGGTGGTCCGGCCCTCTTATTTAGAGGAGCAACAGGCTGATGGTTTAATTTCAGTGTGTGATGCCATAAAGATCGATACTTTCTATTCGCAGGTAACACCCAACTATTTTTTACAGCTCACTTTGGGGGCCTTTTTATGGGTAAAATATGTGTATGTCTGTGATTGGTTGTATTATGCATGTTAGATGCTTTATCTTTTTGTTATATGTTTGTCATTCTCACCATATTGTGGTCCGGCGCTCCTTTTTTAGGAGTGCGACGGGCTGATAGTGTAGTTTTACTTCTTTCTATTTAGTGTGTGATGCCATAAGGCGTTACATACAGTCGCAAGAACCATCGACTTAGGAGAGAAATGGCTATGGCTATTGGGAAGGAGAAGGCTATGGGTCAGTGATGGCTAACCTTGGCACTCCAGTTGTGGTAAAATTAAAAGTCCCGTCAGGCATTGCAATGCTCTGACAGCTCTAAGCATAACTCGGGGAGGGAGAGGCATGATGGGATTTGTAGTTTTTGGACAGTTGGAGTGCCAAGGTTAGCCATCACTGCCGTAGGTTGTGGAAGAGAAAGTTTAAAACTTTAAAAGATGTCTTTTTTTTTTTTCATACTCACTGCTTGGTGGTCCGGCCCTCTTATTTAGAGGAGCGACGGGCTGATGGTTTAATTTAAGTGTGTTATGCCATAAAGATCGGTACTTACTATTCGCAGATACCACCCAACTATTTTTTACAGCTCACTTTGTGGGCCTTTTTATGGGTAAAATATGTGTATGTCTGTGATTGGTTGTATTATGCATGTTAGATGCTTTATCTTTTTGTTATATGTTTGTCATTCTCACCATATTGTGGTCCGGCGCTCCTTTTTTAGGAGTGCGACGGGCTGATAGTGTAGTATTACTTGTTTTTTTTTAGTGTGTGATGCCATAAGGCGTTACATACAGTCGCAAGAACCATTGACTTAGGAGAGGAATGGCTATGGCTATTGGGGAGGAGGAGACCATTGGTCAGTGATGGCTAACCTTGGCACTCCAGCTGTGGTAAAACTAAAAGTCCCGTCAGGCATTGCAATGCTCTGACAGCTCTAAGCATAACTCGGGGAGGCAGAGGCATGATGGGATTTGTAGTTTTTGGACAGTTGGAGTGCCAAGGTTAGCCATCACTGCCGTAGGTTGTGGAGGAGAAAGTTTAAAACTTTAAAAGGTGTCTTTTTTTGTTTTATGTTTGTCATACTCACTGCTTGGTGGTCCGGCCCTCTTATTTAGAGGAGCGACAGGCTGATGGTTTAATTTCAGTGTGTGATGCCATAAAGATCGGTACTTTCTATTCACAGATACCACCCAACTATTTTTTACAGCTCACTTTGTGGGCCTTTTTATGTGTAAAATATGTGTATGTCTGTGATTGTTTGTATTATGCATGTAAGATGGTTTATCTTTTTGTTATATGTTTGTCATTCTCAACATATTGTGGTCCGGCGCTCCTTTTTAGGAGTGCGACGGGCTGATAGTGTAGTTTTACTTCTTTCTTTTTAGTGTGTGATGCCATAAGGCGTTACGTACAGTCGCAAGAACCATTGACTTAGGAGAGAAATGGCTATGGCTATTGGGAAGGAGGAGGCTATGGGTCAGTGATGGCTAACCTTGGCACTCCAGTTGTGGTAAAACTAAAAGTCCCGTCAGGCATTGCAATGCTCTGACAGCTCTAAGCATAACTCGGGGAGGCAGAGGCATGATGGGATTTGTAGTTTTTGGACAGTTGGAGTGCCAAGGTTAGCCATCACTGCCATAGGTTGTGGAAGAGAAAGTTTAAAACTTTAAAAGATGTCATTTTTTTTTTCATTCTCACTGCTTGGTGGTCCGGCCCTCTTATTTAGAGGAGCAACAGGCTGATGGTTTAATTTCAGTGTGTGATGCCATAAAGATCGATACTTTCTATTCGCAGGTACCACCCAACTATTTTTTACAGCTCACTTTGTGGGCCTTTTTATGGGTAAAATATGTGTATGTCTGTGATTGGTTGTATTATGCATGTTAGATGGTTTATCTTTTTGTTATATGTTTGTCATTCTCACCATATTGTGGTCCGGCGCTCCTTTTTTAGGAGTGCGACGGGCTTATAGTGTAGTTTTACTTGTTTCTTTTTAGTGTGTGATGCCATAAGGCGTTACATACAGTCGCAAGAACCATTGACTTAGGGGGAGGAATGGCTATGGCTTTTGGGGAGGAGGAGGCCATAGGTCAGTGATGGCTAACCTTGACACTCCAGCTGTGGTAAAACTAAAAGTCCCGTCAGGCATTGCAATGCTCTGACAGCTCTAAGCATAACTCGGGGAGGCAGAGGCATGATGGGATTTGTAGTTTTTGAACAGTTGGAGTGCCAAGGTTAGCCATCACTGCCATAGGTTGTGGAGGAGAAAGTTTAAACTTTAAAAGATGTCATTTTTTTTTTCATTCTCACTGCTTGGTGGTCCGGCCCTCTTATTTAGAGGAGCAACGGGCTGATGGTTTAATTTCAGTGTGTGATGCCATAAAGATCGATACTTTCTATTCGCAGATACCACCCAACTATTTTTTACAGCTCACTTTGTGGGCCTTTTTATGTGTAAAATATGTGTATGTCTGTGATTGTTTGTATTATGCATGTTAGATGGTTTATCTTTTTGTTATATGTTAGTCATTCTCACCATATTGTGGTCCGGCGCTCCTTTTTTTAGGAGTGCGATGGGCTGATAGTGTAGTTTTACTTCTTTCTTTTTAGTGTGTGATGCCATAAGGCGTTACATACAGTCGCAAGAACCATTGACTAAGGAGAGGAATGGCTATGGCTTTTGGGGAGGAGGAGGCCATAGGTCAGTGATGGCTAACCTTGGCACTCCAGCTGTGGTAAAACTAAAAGTCCCGTCAGGCATTGCAATGCTCTGACAGCTCTAAGCATAACTCGGGGAGGCAGAGGCATGATGGGATTTGTAGTTTTTGGACAGTTGGAGTGCCAAGGTTAGCCATCACTGCCGTAGGTTGTGGAAGAGAACGTTTAAAACTTTAAAAGATGTCTTTTTTTTTCATACTCACTGCTTCGTGGTCCGGCCCTCTTATTTAGAGGAGCGACGGGCTGATGGTTTAATTTAAGTGTGTTATGCCATAAAGATCTGTACTTACTATTCGCAGATACCACCCAACTATTTTTTACAGCTCACTTTGTTGGCCTTTTTATGTGTAAAATATGTGTATGTCTGTGATTGTTTGTATTATGCATGTTAGATGGTTTATCTTTTTGTTATATGTTTGTCATTCTCACCATATTGTGGTCCGGCGCTCCTTTTTTAGGAGTGCAACGGGCTGATAGTGTAGTTTTACTTCTTTCTATTTAGTGTGTGATGCCATAAGGCGTTACATACAGTCGCAAGAACCATTGACTTAGGAGAGAAATGGCTATGGCTATAGGGTAGGAGGAGGCCATGGGTCAGTGATGGCTAACCTTGGCACTCCAGTTGTGGTAAAACTAAAAGTCCCGTCAGGCATTGCAATGCTCTGACAGCTCTAAGCATAACTCGGGGAGGCAGAGGCATGATGGGATTTGTAGTTTTTGGACAGTTGGAGTGCCAAGGTTAGCCATCACTGCCATAGGTTGTGGAGGAGAAAGTTTAAAACTTTAAAATATGTCATTTTTTTTTTCATTCTCACTGCTTGGTGGTCCGGCCCTCTTATTTATAGGAGCAACGGGCTGATGGTTTAATTTCAGTGTGTAATGCCATAAAGATCGGTACTTTCTATTAGCAGATACCACCCAACTATTTTTTACAGCTCACTTTGTTGGCCTTTTTATGTATAAAAAATGTGTATGTCTGTGATTGTCTTATACATGTTAAATGGTTTATCTTTTTGTTATGTTTGTCATTCTAACCATATTGTGGTCCGGCGCTCCTTTTTTAGGAGTGCGATGGGCTGATAGTGTAGTTAAACTTCTTTTTTTAGCGTGTGATGCCATAAGGCGTTACATCCAGTCGCAAGAACCATTGACTTAGGAGAGGAATGGCTATGGCTATTGGGGAGGAGGAGGCCATAGGTCAGTGATGGCTAACATTTGCACTCCAGCTGTGGTAAAACTTATTGTCCCATCAGGCATTGCAATGCTCTGACAGCTCTAAGCATAACTCGGGGAGGCAGAGGCTTGATGGGATTTGTAGTTTTTGGACAGTTGGAGTGCCAAGGTTAGCCATCACTGCCGTAGGTTGTGGAAGAGAAAGTTTAAAACTTTAAAAGATGTCTTTTTTTGTTTTATGTTTGTCATACTCACTGCTTGGTGGTCCGGCCCTCTTATTTAGAGGAGCAACAGGCTGATGGTTTAATTTCAGTGTGTGATGCCATAAAGATCGATACTTTCTATTCGCAGGTACCACCCAACTATTTTTTACAGCTCACTTTGTGGGCCTTTTTATGGGTAAAATATGTGTATGTCTGTGATTGGTTGTATTATGCATGTTAGATGGTTTATCTTTTTGTTATATGTTTGTCATTCTCACCATATTGTGGTCCGGCGCTCCTTTTTTAGGAGTGCGACGGGCTGATAGTGTAGTTTTACTTCTTTCTATTTAGTGTGTGATGCCATAAGGCGTTACATACAGTCGCAAGAACCATTGACTTAGGAGAGGAATGGCTATGGCTATTGGGGAGGAGGGGGCCATAGGTCAGTGATGGCTAACCTTGACACTCCAGCTGTGGTAAAACTTATTGTCCCATCAGGCATTGCAATGCTCTGACAGCTCTAAGCGTAACTCGGGGAGGCAGAGGCATGATGGGATTTGTAGTTTTTGGACAGTTGGAGTGCCAAGGTTAGCCATCACTGCCATAGGTTGTGGAGGAGAAAGTTTAAAACTTTAAAATATGTCATTTTTTTTTTCATTCTCACTGCTTGGTGGTCCGGCCCTCTTATTTAGAGGAGCAACGGGCTGATGGTTTAATTTCAGTGTGTGATGCCATAAAGATCGGTACTTACTATTCGCAGATACCACCCAACTATTTTTTACAGCTCACTTTGTGGGCCTTTTTATGGGTAAAATATGTGTATGTCTGTGATTGGTTGTATTATGCATGCTAGATGCTTTATCTTTTTGTTATGTTTGTCATTCTCACCATATTGTGGTCCGGCGCTCCTTTTTTAGGAGTGCGACGGGCTGATAGTGTAGTATTACTTGTTTTTTTTTAGTGTGTGATGCCATAAGGCGTTACATACAGTCGCAAGAACCAGTGACTTAGGAGAGGAATGGCTATGGCTATTGGGGAGGAGGAGACCATTGGTCAGTGATGGCTAACCTTGGCACTCCAGCTGTGGTAAAACTAAAAGTCCCGTCAGGCATTGCAATGCTCTGACAGCTCTAAGCGTAACTCGGGGAGGCAGAGGCATGATGGGATTTGTAGTTTTTGGACAGTTGGAGTGCCAAGGTTAGCCATCACTGCCATAGGTTGTGGAGGAGAAAGTTTAAAACTTTAAAAGATGTCATTTTTTTTTTCATTCTCACTGCTTGGTGGTCCGGCCCTCTTATTTAGAGGAGCAACAGGCTGATGGTTTAATTTCAGTGTGTGATGCCATAAAGATCGATACTTTCTATTCGCAGGTAACACCCAACTATTTTTTACAGCTCACTTTGGGGGCCTTTTTATGGGTAAAATATGTGTATGTCTGTGATTGGTTGTATTATGCATGTTAGATGCTTTATCTTTTTGTTATATGTTTGTCATTCTCACCATATTGTGGTCCGGCGCTCCTTTTTTAGGAGTGCGACGGGCTGATAGTGTAGTTTTACTTCTTTCTATTTAGTGTGTGATGCCATAAGGCGTTACATACAGTCGCAAGAACCATCGACTTAGGAGAGAAATGGCTATGGCTATTGGGAAGGAGAAGGCTATGGGTCAGTGATGGCTAACCTTGGCACTCCAGTTGTGGTAAAATTAAAAGTCCCGTCAGGCATTGCAATGCTCTGACAGCTCTAAGCATAACTCGGGGAGGGAGAGGCATGATGGGATTTGTAGTTTTTGGACAGTTGGAGTGCCAAGGTTAGCCATCACTGCCGTAGGTTGTGGAAGAGAAAGTTTAAAACTTTAAAAGATGTCTTTTTTTTTTTTCATACTCACTGCTTGGTGGTCCGGCCCTCTTATTTAGAGGAGCGACGGGCTGATGGTTTAATTTAAGTGTGTTATGCCATAAAGATCGGTACTTACTATTCGCAGATACCACCCAACTATTTTTTACAGCTCACTTTGTGGGCCTTTTTATGGGTAAAATATGTGTATGTCTGTGATTGGTTGTATTATGCATGTTAGATGCTTTATCTTTTTGTTATATGTTTGTCATTCTCACCATATTGTGGTCCGGCGCTCCTTTTTTAGGAGTGCGACGGGCTGATAGTGTAGTATTACTTGTTTTTTTTTAGTGTGTGATGCCATAAGGCGTTACATACAGTCGCAAGAACCATTGACTTAGGAGAGGAATGGCTATGGCTTTTGGGGAGGAGGAGACCATTGGTCAGTGATGGCTAACCTTGGCACTCCAGCTGTGGTAAAACTAAAAGTCCCGTCAGGCATTGCAATGCTCTGACAGCTCTAAGCATAACTCGGGGAGGCAGAGGCATGATGGGATTTGTAGTTTTTGGACAGTTGGAGTGCCAAGGTTAGCCATCACTGCCGTAGGTTGTGGAGGAGAAAGTTTAAAACTTTAAAAGGTGTCTTTTTTTGTTTTATGTTTGTCATACTCACTGCTTGGTGGTCCGGCCCTCTTATTTAGAGGAGCGACAGGCTGATGGTTTAATTTCAGTGTGTGATGCCATAAAGATCGGTACTTTCTATTCACAGATACCACCCAACTATTTTTTACAGCTCACTTTGTGGGCCTTTTTATGTGTAAAATATGTGTATGTCTGTGATTGTTTGTATTATGCATGTAAGATGGTTTATCTTTTTGTTATATGTTTGTCATTCTCAACATATTGTGGTCCGGCGCTCCTTTTTAGGAGTGCGACGGGCTGATAGTGTAGTTTTACTTCTTTCTTTTTAGTGTGTGATGCCATAAGGCGTTACATACAGTCGCAAGAACCATTGACTTAGGAGAGAAATGGCTATGGCTATTGGGAAGGAGGAGGCTATGGGTCAGTGATGGCTAACCTTGGCACTCCAGTTGTGGTAAAACTAAAAGTCCCGTCAGGCATTGCAATGCTCTGACAGCTCTAAGCATAACTCGGGGAGGCAGAGGCATGATGGGATTTGTAGTTTTTGGACAGTTGGAGTGCCAAGGTTAGCCATCACTGCCATAGGTTGTGGAAGAGAAAGTTTAAAACTTTAAAAGATGTCATTTTTTTTTTCATTCTCACTGCTTGGTGGTCCGGCCCTCTTATTTAGAGGAGCAACAGGCTGATGGTTTAATTTCAGTGTGTGATGCCATAAAGATCGATACTTTCTATTCGCAGGTACCACCCAACTATTTTTTACAGCTCACTTTGTGGGCCTTTTTATGGGTAAAATGTGTATGTCTGTGATTGGTTGTATTATGCATGTTAGATGCTTTATCTTTTTGTTATATGTTAGTCATTCTAACCATATCGTGGTCCGGCGCTCCTTTTTTAGGAGTGCGACGGGCTGATAGTGTAGTTTTACTTGTTTCTTTTTAGTGTGTGATGCCATAAGGCGTTACATACAGTCGCAAGAACCATTGACTTAGGAGAGGAATGGCTATGGCTATTGGGGAGGAGGGGGCCATAGGTCAGTGATGGCTAACCTTGACACTCCAGCTGTGGTAAAACTTATTGTCCCATCAGGCATTGCAATGCTCTGACAGCTCTAAGCATAACTCGGGGAGGCAGAGGCATGATGGGATTTGTAGTTTTTGGACAGTTGGAGTGCCAAGGTTAGCCATCACTGCCGTAGGTTGTGGAGGAGAAAGTTTAAAACTTTAAAAGATGTCTTTTTTTGTTTTATGTTTGTCATACTCACTGCTTGGTGGTCCGGCCCACTTATTTAAAGGAGCGACAGGCTGATGGTTTAATTTCAGTGTGTGATGCCATAAAGATCTGTACTTTCTATTCACAGATACCACCCAACTATTTTTTACAGCTCACTTTGTGGGCCTTTTTATGTGTAAAATATGTGTATGTCTGTGATTGTTTGTATTATGCATGTTGGATGCTTTATCTTTTTGTTATATGTTTGTCATTCTCACCATATTGTGGTCCGGCGCTCCTTTTTTAGGAGTGCGACGGGCTGATAGTGTAGTATTACTTGTTTTTTTTTAGTGTGTGATGCCATAAGGCGTTACATACAGTCGCAAGAACCATTGACTTAGGAGAGAAATGGCTATGGCTATTGGGAAGGAGGAGGCTATGGGTCAGTGATGGCTAACCTTGGCACTCCAGTTGTGGTAAAACTAAAAGTCCCGTCAGGCATTGCAATGCTCTGACAGCTCTAAGCATAACTCGGGGAGGCAGAGGCATGATGGGATTTGTAGTTTTTGGACAGTTGGAGTGCCAAGGTTAGCCATCACTGCCGTAGGTTGTGGAAGAGAAAGTTTAAAACTTTAAAAGATGTCTTTTTTTGTTTTATGTTTGTCATACTCACTGCTTGGTGGTCCGGCCCTCTTATTTAGAGGAGCAACGGGCTGATGGTTTAATTTCAGTGTGTGATGCCATAAAGATCGATACTTTCTAATTGCAGATACCACCCAACTATTTTTTACAGCTCACTTTGTGGGCCTTTTTATGTGTAAAATATGTGTATGTCTGTGATTGTTTGTATTATACATGTTAGATGGTTTATCTTTTTGTTATATGTTTGTCATTCTCACCATATTGTGGTCCCGTGCTCCTTTTTTTAGGAGTGCGATGGGCTGATAGTGTAGTTTTACTTCTTTCTTTTTAGTGTGTGATGCCATAAGGCGTTACATACAGTCGCAAGAACCATTGACTTAGGAGAGGAATGGCTATGGCTATTGGGGAGGAGGGGGCCATAGGTCAGTGATGGCTAACCTTGACACTCCAGCTGTGGTAAAACTTATTGTCCCATCAGGCATTGCAATGCTCTGACAGCTCTAAGCATAACTCGGGGAGGCAGAGGCATGATGGGATTTGTAGTTTTTGGACAGTTGGAGTGCCAAGGTTAGCCATCACTGCCGTAGGTTGTGGAGGAGAAAGTTTAAAACTTTAAAAGATGTCTTTTTTTGTTTTATGTTTGTCATACTCACTGCTTGGTGGTCCGGCCCACTTATTTAAAGGAGCGACAGGCTGATGGTTTAATTTCAGTGTGTGATGCCATAAAGATCTGTACTTTCTATTCACAGATACCACCCAACTATTTTTTACAGCTCACTTTGTGGGCCTTTTTATGTGTAAAATATGTGTATGTCTGTGATTGTTTGTATTATGCATGTTGGATGCTTTATCTTTTTGTTATATGTTTGTCATTCTCACCATATTGTGGTCCGGCGCTCCTTTTTTAGGAGTGCGACGGGCTGATAGTGTAGTATTACTTGTTTTTTTTTAGTGTGTGATGCCATAAGGCGTTACATACAGTCGCAAGAACCATTGACTTAGGAGAGAAATGGCTATGGCTATTGGGAAGGAGGAGGCTATGGGTCAGTGATGGCTAACCTTGGCACTCCAGTTGTGGTAAAACTAAAAGTCCCGTCAGGCATTGCAATGCTCTGACAGCTCTAAGCATAACTCGGGGAGGCAGAGGCATGATGGGATTTGTAGTTTTTGGACAGTTGGAGTGCCAAGGTTAGCCATCACTGCCGTAGGTTGTGGAAGAGAAAGTTTAAAACTTTAAAAGATGTCTTTTTTTGTTTTATGTTTGTCATACTCACTGCTTGGTGGTCCGGCCCTCTTATTTAGAGGAGCAACGGGCTGATGGTTTAATTTCAGTGTGTGATGCCATAAAGATCGATACTTTCTAATTGCAGATACCACCCAACTATTTTTTACAGCTCACTTTGTGGGCCTTTTTATGTGTAAAATATGTGTATGTCTGTGATTGTTTGTATTATACATGTTAGATGGTTTATCTTTTTGTTATATGTTTGTCATTCTCACCATATTGTGGTCCCGTGCTCCTTTTTTTAGGAGTGCGATGGGCTGATAGTGTAGTTTTACTTCTTTCTTTTTAGTGTGTGATGCCATAAGGCGTTACATACAGTCGCAAGAACCATTGACTAAGTAGAGGAATGGCTATGGCTATTGGGGAGGAGGAGGCCATAGGTCAGTGATGGCTAAAGTTGACACTACAGCTGTGGTAAAACTTATTGTCCCATCAGGCATTGCAATGCTCTGACAGCTCTAAGCGTAACTCGGGGAGGCAGAGGCATGATGGGATTTGTAGTTTTTGGACAGTTGGAGTGCCAAGGTTAGCCATCACTGCCGTAGGTTGTGGAAGAGAAAGTTTAAAACTTTAAAAGATGTCTTTTTTTTTTTTCATACTCACTGCTTGGTGGTCCGGCCCTCTTATTTAGAGGAGCGACGGGCTGATGGTTTAATTTAAGTGTGTTATGCCATAAAGATCGGTACTTACTATTCGCAGATACCACCCAACTATTTTTTACAGCTCACTTTGTGGGCCTTTTTATGGGTAAAATATGTGTATGTCTGTGATTGGTTGTATTATGCATGTTAGATGCTTTATCTTTTTGTTATATGTTTGTCATTCTCACCATATTGTGGTCCGGCGCTCCTTTTTTAGGAGTGCGACGGGCTGATAGTGTAGTATTACTTGTTTTTTTTTAGTGTGTGATGCCATAAGGCGTTACATACAGTCGCAAGAACCATTGACTTAGGAGAGAAATGGCTATGGCTATTGGGAAGGAGGAGGCTATGGGTCAGTGATGGCTAACCTTGGCACTCCAGTTGTGGTAAAACTAAAAGTCCCGTCAGGCATTGCAATGCTCTGACAGCTCTAAGCATAACTCGGGGAGGCAGAGGCATGATGGGATTTGTAGTTTTTGGACAGTTGGAGTGCCAAGGTTAGCCATCACTGCCGTAGGTTGTGGAGGAGAAAGTTTAAAACTTTAAAAGGTGTCTTTTTTTGTTTTATGTTTGTCATACTCACTGCTTGGTGGTCCGGCCCTCTTATTTAGAGGAGCGACAGGCTGATGGTTTAATTTCAGTGTGTGATGCCATAAAGATCGGTACTTTCTATTCACAGATACCACCCAACTATTTTTTACAGCTCACTTTGTGGGCCTTTTTATGTGTAAAATATGTGTATGTCTGTGATTGTTTGTATTATGCATGTAAGATGGTTTATCTTTTTGTTATATGTTTGTCATTCTCAACATATTGTGGTCCGGCGCTCCTTTTTAGGAGTGCGACGGGCTGATAGTCTAGTTTTACTTCTTTCTTTTTAGTGTGTGATGCCATAAGGCGTTACATACAGTCGCAAGAACCATTGACTTAGGAGAGAAATGGCTATGGCTATTGGGAAGGAGGAGGCTATGGGTCAGTGATGGCTAACCTTGGCACTCCAGTTGTGGTAAAACTAAAAGTCCCCTCAGGCATTGCAATGCTCTGACAGCTCTAAGCATAACTCGGGGAGGCAGAGGCATGATGGGATTTGTAGTTTTTGGACAGTTGGAGTGCCAAGGTTAGCCATCACTGCCGTAGGTTGTGGAAGAGAAAGTTTAAAACTTTAAAAGATGTCATTTTTTTTTTCATTCTCACTGCTTGGTGGTCCGGCCCTCTTATTTAGAGGAGCAACAGGCTGATGGTTTAATTTCAGTGTGTGATGCCATAAAGATCGATACTTTCTATTCGCAGGTACCACCCAACTATTTTTTACAGCTCACTTTGTGGGCCTTTTTATGGGTAAAATGTGTATGTCTGTGATTGGTTGTATTATGCATGTTAGATGCTTTATCTTTTTGTTATATGTTAGTCATTCTAACCATATCGTGGTCCGGCGCTCCTTTTTTAGGAGTGCGACGGGCTGATAGTGTAGTTTTACTTGTTTCTTTTTAGTGTGTGATGCCATAAGGCGTTACATACAGTCGCAAGAACCATTGACTTAGGAGAGAAATGGCTATGGCTATTGGGAAGGAGGAGGCTATGGGTCAGTGATGGCTAACCTTGGCACTCCAGTTGTGGTAAAACTAAAAGTCCCGTCAGGCATTGCAATGCTCTGACAGCTCTAAGCATAACTCGGGGAGGCAGAGGCATGATGGGATTTGTAGTTTTTGGACAGTTGGAGTGCCAAGGTTAGCCATCACTGCCGTAGGTTGTGGAAGAGAAAGTTTAAAACTTTAAAATATGTCTTTTTTTGTTTTATGTTTGTCATACTCACTGCTTGGTGGTCCGGCCCTCTTATTTAGAGGAGCAACGGGCTGATGGTTTAATTTCAGTGTATGATGCCATAAAGATCGATACTTTCTAATTGCAGATACCACCCAACTATTTTTTACAGCTCACTTTGTGGGCCTTTTTATGTGTAAAATATGTGTATGTCTGTGATTGTTTGTATTATACATGTTAGATGGTTTATCTTTTTGTTATATGTTTGTCATTCTCACCATATTGTGGTCCCGTGCTCCTTTTTTTAGGAGTGCGATGGGCTGATAGTGTAGTTTTACTTCTTTCTTTTTAGTGTGTGATGCCATAAGGCGTTACATACAGTCGCAAGAACCATTGACTAAGTAGAGGAATGGCTATGGCTATTGGGGAGGAGGAGGCCATAGGTCAGTGATGGCTAAAGTTGACACTACAGCTGTGGTAAAACTTATTGTCCCATCAGGCATTGCAATGCTCTGACAGCTCTAAGCGTAACTCGGGGAGGCAGAGGCATGGTGGGATTTGTAGTTTTTGGACAGTTGGAGTGCCAAGGTTAGCCATCACTGTCATAGGTTGTTGAGGAGAAAGTTTAAAACTTTAAAAGATGTCATTTTTTTTTTCATTCTCACTGCTTGGTGGTCCGGCCCTCTTATTTAGAGGAGCAACGGGCTGATGGTTTAATTTCAGTGTGTGATGCCATAAAGATCGATACTTTCTATTCGCAGATACCACCCAACTATTTTTTACAGCTCACTTTGTGGGCCTTTTTATGGGTAAAATATGTGTATGTCTGTGATTGGTTGTATTATGCATGTTAGATGCTTTATCTTTTTGTTATATGTTTGTCATTCTCACCATATTGTGGTCCGGCGCTCCTTTTTTAGGAGTGCGACGGGCTGATAGTGTAGTTTTACTTGTTTCTTTTTAGTGTGTGATGCCATAAGACGTTACATACAGTCGCAAGAACCATTGACTTAGGAGAGGAATGGCTATGGCTATTGGGGAGGAGGAGACCATTGGTCAGTGATGGCTAACCTTGGCATTCCAGCTGTGGTAAAACTAAAAGTCCCGTCAGGCATTGCAATGCTCTGACAGCTCTAAGCATAACTCGGGGAGGCAGAGGCATGATGGGATTTGTAGTTTTTGGACAGTTGGCCAAGTTTTTGGACAAGTGCCAAGGTTAGCCATCACTGCCGTAGGTTGTGGAAGAGAAAGTTTAAAACTTTAAAAGATGTCTTTTTTTGTTTTATGTTTGTCATACTCACTGCTTGGTGGTCCGGCCCTCTTATTTAGAGGATCGACGGGCTGATGGTTTAATTTCAGTGTGTGATGCCATAGAGATCGGTACTTTCTATTCACAGATACCACCCAACTATTTTTTACAGCTCACTTTGTGGGCCTTTTTATGTGTAAAATATGTGTATGTCTGTGATTGTTTGTATTATGCATGTTAGATGGTTTATCTTTTTGTTATGTTTGTCATTCTCACCATATTGTGGTCCGGCGCTCCTTTTTTAGGAGTGCGACGGGCTGATAGTGTAGTTTTACTTGTTTCTTTTTAGTGTGTGATGCCATAAGGCGTTACATACAGTCGCAAGAACCATTGACTTAGGAGAGGAATGGCTATGGCTATTGGGGAGGAGAAGGCCATAGGTCAGTGATGGCTAACCTTGGCACTCCAGCTGTGGTAAAATTAAAACTCCCATCAGGCATTGCAATGCTCTGACAGCTCTAAGCATATCTCGGGGAGGCAGAGGCATGATGGGATTTGTAGTTTTTGGACAGTTGGAGTGCCAAGGTTAGCCATCACTGCCGTAGGTTGTGGAAGAGAAAGTTTAAAACTTTAAAAGATGTCTTTTTTTTTTTTTCATACTCACTGCTTGGTGGTCCGGCCCTCTTATTTAGAGGAGCAACGGGCTGATGGTTTAATTTAAGTGTGTTATGCCATAAAGATTGGTACTTACCATTCGCAGATACCACCCAACTATTTTGTACAGCTCACTTTGTTGGCCTTTTTATGTATAAAAAATGTGTGTCTGTGATTTGTCTTATGCATGTTAAATGGTTTATCTTTTTGTTATATGTTAGTCATTCTAACCATATCGTGGTCCGGCGCTCCTTTTTTAGGAGTGCGACGGGCTGATAGTGTAGTTTTACTTGTTTCTTTTTAGTGTGTGATGCCATAAGGCGTTACATACAGTCGCAAGAACCATTGACTTAGGAGAGGAATGGCTATGGCTATTGGGGAGGAGGGGGCCATAGGTCAGTGATGGCTAACCTTGACACTCCAGCTGTGGTAAAACTTATTGTCCCATCAGGCATTGCAATGCTCTGACAGCTCTAAGCGTAACTCGGGGAGGCAGAGGCATGATGGGATTTGTAGTTTTTGGACAGTTGGAGTGCCAAGGTTAGCCATCACTACCATAGGTTGTGGAGGAGAAAGTTTAAAACTTTAAAAGATGTCATTTTTTTTCATTCTCACTGCTTGGTGGTCCGGCCCACTTATTTAGAGGAGCAACAGGCTGATGGTTTAATTTCAGTGTGTGATGCCATAAAGATCGATACTTTCTATTCGCAGGTACCACCCAACTATTTTTTACAGCTCACTTTGTGGGCCTTTTTATGGGTAAAATATGTGTATGTCTGTGATTGGTTGTATTATGCATGTTAGATGCTTTATCTTTTTGTTATATGTTTGTCATTCTCACCATATTGTGGTCCGGGCGCTCCTTTTTTAGGAGTGTGACGGACTGATAGTGTAGTTTTACTTCTTTCTATTTAGTGTGTGATGCCATAAGGCGTTACATACAGTCGCAAGAACCATCGACTTAGGAGAGAAATTGCTATGGCTATTGGGAAGGAGAAGGCTATGGGTCAGTGATGGCTAACCTTGGCACTCCAGTTGTGGTAAAACTAAAAGTCCCGTCAGGCATTGCAATGCTCTGACAGCTCTAAGCATAACTCGGGGAGGCAGAGGCATGATGGGATTTGTAATTTTTGGACAGTTGGAGTGCCAAGGTTAGCCATCACTGCCGTAGGTTGTGGAAGAGAAAGTTTAAAACTTTAAAAGATGTCTTTTTTTTTTTTCATACTCACTGCTTGGTGGTCCGGCCCTCTTATTTAGAGGAGCGACGGGCTGATGGTTTAATTTAAGTGTGTTATGCCATAAAGATCGGTACTTACTATTCGCAGATACCACCCAACTATTTTTTACAGCTCACTTTGTGGGCCTTTTTATGGGTAAAATATGTGTATGTCTGTGATTGGTTGTATTATGCATGTTAGATGCTTTATCTTTTTGTTATATGTTTGTCATTCTCACCATATTGTGGTCCGGCGCTCCTTTTTTAGGAGTGCGACGGGCTGATAGTGTAGTATTACTTGTTTTTTTTTAGTGTGTGATGCCATAAGGCGTTACATACAGTCGCAAGAACCATTGACTTAGGAGAGGAATGGCTATGGCTATTGGGGAGGAGGAGACCATTGGTCAGTGATGGCTAACCTTGGCACTCCAGCTGTGGTAAAACTAAAAGTCCCGTCAGGCATTGCAATGCTCTGACAGCTCTAAGCATAACTCGGGGAGGCAGAGGCATGATGGGATTTGTAGTTTTTGGACAGTTGGAGTGCCAAGGTTAGCCATCACTGCCGTAGGTTGTGGAGGAGAAAGTTTAAAACTTTAAAAGGTGTCTTTTTTTGTTTTATGTTTGTCATACTCACTGCTTGGTGGTCCGGCCCTCTTATTTAGAGGAGCGACAGGCTGATGGTTTAATTTCAGTGTGTGATGCCATAAAGATCGGTACTTTCTATTCACAGATACCACCCAACTATTTTTTACAGCTCACTTTGTGGGCCTTTTTATGTGTAAAATATGTGTATGTCTGTGATTGTTTGTATTATGCATGTAAGATGGTTTATCTTTTTGTTATATGTTTGTCATTCTCAACATATTGTGGTCCGGCGCTCCTTTTTAGGAGTGCGACGGGCTGATAGTGTAGTTTTACTTCTTTCTTTTTAGTGTGTGATGCCATAAGGCGTTACATACAGTCGCAAGAACCATTGACTTAGGAGAGAAATGGCTATGGCTATTGGGAAGGAGGAGGCTATGGGTCAGTGATGGCTAACCTTGGCACTCCAGTTGTGGTAAAACTAAAAGTCCCGTCAGGCATAGCAATGCTCTGACAGCTCTAAGCATAACTCGGGGAGGCAGAGGCATGATGGGATTTGTAGTTTTTGGACAGTTGGAGTGCCAAGGTTTGCCATCACTGCCGTAGGTTGTGGAAGAGAAAGTTTAAAACTTTAAAAGATGTCATTTTTTTTTTCATTCTCACTGCTTGGTGGTCTGGCCCTCTTATTTAGAGGAGCAACAGGCTGATGGTTTAATTTCAGTGTGTGATGCCATAAAGATCGATACTTTCTATTCGCAGGTACCACCCAACTATTTTTTACAGCTCACTTTGTGGGCCTTTTTATGGGTAAAATGTGTATGTCTGTGATTGGTTGTATTATGCATGTTAGATGCTTTATCTTTTTGTTATATGTTAGTCATTCTAACCATATCGTGGTCCGGCGCTCCTTTTTTAGGAGTGCGACGGGCTGATAGTGTAGTTTTACTTGTTTCTTTTTAGTGTGTGATGCCATAAGGCGTTACATACAGTCGCAAGAACCATTGACTTAGGAGAGGAATGGCTATGGCTATTGGGGAGGAGGGGGCCATAGGTCAGTGATGGCTAACCTTGACACTCCAGCTGTGGTAAAACTTATTGTCCCATCAGGCATTGCAATGCTCTGACAGCTCTAAGCATAACTCGGGGAGGCAGAGGCATGATGGGATTTGTAGTTTTTGGACAGTTGGAGTGCCAAGGTTAGCCATCACTGCCGTAGGTTGTGGAGGAGAAAGTTTAAAACTTTAAAAGATGTCTTTTTTTGTTTTATGTTTGTCATACTCACTGCTTGGTGGTCCGGCCCACTTATTTAGAGGAGCGACAGGCTGATGGTTTAATTTCAGTGTGTGATGCCATAAAGATCTGTACTTTCTATTCACAGATACCACCCAACTATTTTTTACAGCTCACTTTGTGGGCCTTTTTATGTGTAAAATATGTGTATGTCTGTGATTGTTTGTATTATGCATGTTGGATGCTTTATCTTTTTGTTATATGTTTGTCATTTTCACCATATTGTGGTCCGGCGCTCCTTTTTTAGGAGTGCGACGGGCTGATAGTGTAGTATTACTTGTTTTTTTTTAGTGTGTGATGCCATAAGGCGTTACATACAGTCGCAAGAACCATTGACTTAGGAGAGAAATGGCTATGGCTATTGGGAAGGAGGAGGCTATGGGTCAGTGATAGCTAACCTTGGCACTCCAGTTGTGGTAAAACTAAAAGTCCCGTCAGGCATTGCAATGCTCTGACAGCTCTAAGCATAACTCGGGGAGGCAGAGGCATGATGGGATTTGTAGTTTTTGGACAGTTGGAGTGCCAAGGTTAGCCATCACTGCCGTAGGTTGTGGAAGAGAAAGTTTAAAACTTTAAAAGATGTCTTTTTTTGTTTTATGTTTGTCATACTCACTGCTTGGTGGTCCGGCCCTCTTATTTAGAGGAGCAACGGGCTGATGGTTTAATTTAAGTGTGTTATGCCATAAAGATCGGTACTTACTATTCGCAGATACCACCCAACTATTTTTTACAGCTCACTTTGTGGGCCTTTTTATGGGTAAAATATGTGTATGTCTGTGATTGGTTGTATTATGCATGTTAGATGCTTTATCTTTTTGTTATATGTTTGTCATTCTCACCATATTGTGGTCCGGCGCTCCTTTTTTAGGAGTGCGACGGGCTGATAGTGTAGTATTACTTGTTTTTTTTTAGTGTGTGATGCCATAAGGCGTTACATACAGTCGCAAGAACCATTGACTTAGGAGAGGAATGGCTATGGCTATTGGGGAGGAGGAGGCCATAGGTCAGTGATGGCTAAAGTTGACACTACAGCTGTGGTAAAACTTATTGTCCCATCAGGCATTGCAATGCTCTGACAGCTCTAAGCGTAACTCGGGGAGGCAGAGGCATGGTGGGATTTGTAGTTTTTGGACAGTTGGAGTGCCAAGGTTAGCCATCACTGTCATAGGTTGTTGAGGAGAAAGTTTAAAACTTTAAAAGATGTCATTTTTTTTTTCATTCTCACTGCTTGGTGGTCCGGCCCTCTTATTTAGAGGAGCGACGGGCTGTTGGTTTAATTTAAGTGTGTTATGCCATAAAGATCGGTACTTACTATTCGCAGATACCACCCAACTATTTTTTACAGCTCACTTTGTGGGCCTTTTTATGGGTAAAATATGTGTATGTCTGTGATTGGTTGTATTATGCATGTTAGATGGTTTATCTTTTTGTTATATGTTTGTCATTCTCACCATATTGTGGTCCCGTGCTCCTTTTTTTAGGAGTGCGATGGGCTGATAGTGTAGTTTTACTTCTTTCTTTTTAGTGTGTGATGCCATAAGGCTTTACATACAGTCGCAAGAACCATTGACTAAGTAGAGGAATGGCTATGGCTATTGGGGAGGAGGGGGCCATAGGTCAGTGATGGCTAACCTTGACACTCCAGCTGTGGTAAAACTTATTGTCCCATCAGGCATTGCAATGTTCTGACAGCTCTAAGCGTAACTCGGGGAGGCAGAGGCATGATGGGATTTGTAGTTTTTGGACAGTTGGAGTGCCAAGGTTAGCCATCACTGCCATAGGTTGTGGAGGAGAAAGTTTAAAACTTTAAAAGATGTCAATTTTTTTTCCATTCTCACTGCTTGGTGGTCCGGCCCTCTTATTTAGAGGAGCAACGGGCTGATGGTTTAATTTCAGTGTGTGATGCCATAAAGATCGATACTTTCTATTCGCAGATACCACCCAACTATTTTTTACAGCTCACTTTGTGGGCCTTTTTATGGGTAAAATATGTGTATGTCTGTGATTGGTTGTATTATGCATGTTAGATGCTTTATCTTTTTGTTATATGTTTGTCATTCTCACCATATTGTGGTCCGGCGCTCCTTTTTTAGGAGTGCGACGGGCTGATAGTGTAGTTTTACTTGTTTCTTTTTAGTGTGTGATGCCATAAGGCGTTACATACAGTCGCAAGAACCATTGACTTAGGAGAGGAATGGCTATGGCTATTGGGGAGGAAGAGACCATTGGTCAGTGATGGCTAACCTTGGCATTCCAGCTGTGGTAAAACTAAAAGTCCCGTCAGGCATTGCAATGCTCTGACAGCTCTAAGCATAACTCGGGGAGGCAGAGGCATGATGGGATTTGTAGTTTTTGGACAGTTGGCCAAGTTTTTGGACAAGTGCCAAGGTTAGCCATCACTGCCGTAGGTTGTGGAAGAGAAAGTTTAAAACTTTAAAAGATGTCTTTTTTTGTTTTATGTTTGTCATACTCACTGCTTGGTGGTCCGGCCCTCTTATTTAGAGGATCGACGGGCTGATGGTTTAATTTCAGTGTGTGATGCCATAGAGATCGGTACTTTCTATTCACAGATACCACCCAACTATTTTTTACAGCTCACTTTGTGGGCCTTTTTATGTGTAAAATATGTGTATGTCTGTGATTGTTTGTATTATGCATGTTAGATGGTTTATCTTTTTGTTATGTTTGTCATTCTCACCATATTGTGGTCCGGCGCTCCTTTTTTAGGAGTGCGACGGGCTGATAGTGTAGTTTTACTTGTTTCTTTTTAGTGTGTGATGCCATAAGGCGTTACATACAGTCGCAAGAACCATTGACTTAGGAGAGGAATGGCTATGGCTATTGGGGAGGAGAAGGCCATAGGTCAGTGATGGCTAACCTTGGCACTCCAGCTGTGGTAAAATTAAAACTCCCATCAGGCATTGCAATGCTCTGACAGCTCTAAGCATATCTCGGGGAGGCAGAGGCATGATGGGATTTGTAGTTTTTGGACAGTTGGAGTGCCAAGGTTAGCCATCACTGCCGTAGGTTGTGGAAGAGAAAGTTTAAAACTTTAAAAGATGTCTTTTTTTTTTTTTCATACTCACTGCTTGGTGGTCCGGCCCTCTTATTTAGAGGAGCAACGGGCTGATGGTTTAATTTAAGTGTGTTATGCCATAAAGATTGGTACTTACCATTCGCAGATACCACCCAACTATTTTGTACAGCTCACTTTGTTGGCCTTTTTATGTATAAAAAATGTGTGTCTGTGATTTGTCTTATGCATGTTAAATGGTTTATCTTTTTGTTATATGTTAGTCATTCTAACCATATCGTGGTCCGGCGCTCCTTTTTTAGGAGTGCGACGGGCTGATAGTGTAGTTTTACTTGTTTCTTTTTAGTGTGTGATGCCATAAGGCGTTACATACAGTCGCAAGAACCATTGACTTAGGAGAGGAATGGCTATGGCTATTGGGGAGGAGGGGGCCATAGGTCAGTGATGGCTAACCTTGACACTCCAGCTGTGGTAAAACTTATTGTCCCATCAGGCATTGCAATGCTCTGACAGCTCTAAGCGTAACTCGGGGAGGCAGAGGCATGATGGGATTTGTAGTTTTTGGACAGTTGGAGTGCCAAGGTTAGCCATCACTGCCATAGGTTGTGGAGGAGAAAGTTTAAAACTTTAAAAGATGTCATTTTTTTTCATTCTCACTGCTTGGTGGTCCGGCCCACTTATTTAGAGGAGCAACAGGCTGATGGTTTAATTTCAGTGTGTGATGCCATAAAGATCGATACTTTCTATTCGCAGGTACCACCCAACTATTTTTTACAGCTCACTTTGTGGGCCTTTTTATGGGTAAAATATGTGTATGTCTGTGATTGGTTGTATTATGCATGTTAGATGCTTTATCTTTTTGTTATATGTTTGTCATTCTCACCATATTGTGGTCCGGGCGCTCCTTTTTTAGGAGTGTGACGGACTGATAGTGTAGTTTTACTTCTTTCTATTTAGTGTGTGATGCCATAAGGCGTTACATACAGTCGCAAGAACCATCGACTTAGGAGAGAAATTGCTATGGCTATTGGGAAGGAGAAGGCTATGGGTCAGTGATGGCTAACCTTGGCACTCCAGTTGTGGTAAAACTAAAAGTCCCGTCAGGCATTGCAATGCTCTGACAGCTCTAAGCATAACTCGGGGAGGCAGAGGCATGATGGGATTTGTAATTTTTGGACAGTTGGAGTGCCAAGGTTAGCCATCACTGCCGTAGGTTGTGGAAGAGAAAGTTTAAAACTTTAAAAGATGTCTTTTTTTTTTTTCATACTCACTGCTTGGTGGTCCGGCCCTCTTATTTAGAGGAGCGACGGGCTGATGGTTTAATTTAAGTGTGTTATGCCATAAAGATCGGTACTTACTATTCGCAGATACCACCCAACTATTTTTTACAGCTCACTTTGTGGGCCTTTTTATGGGTAAAATATGTGTATGTCTGTGATTGGTTGTATTATGCATGTTAGATGCTTTATCTTTTTGTTATATGTTTGTCATTCTCACCATATTGTGGTCCGGCGCTCCTTTTTTAGGAGTGCGACGGGCTGATAGTGTAGTATTACTTGTTTTTTTTTAGTGTGTGATGCCATAAGGCGTTACATACAGTCGCAAGAACCATTGACTTAGGAGAGGAATGGCTATGGCTATTGGGGAGGAGGAGACCATTGGTCAGTGATGGCTAACCTTGGCACTCCAGCTGTGGTAAAACTAAAAGTCCCGTCAGGCATTGCAATGCTCTGACAGCTCTAAGCATAACTCGGGGAGGCAGAGGCATGATGGGATTTGTAGTTTTTGGACAGTTGGAGTGCCAAGGTTAGCCATCACTGCCGTAGGTTGTGGAGGAGAAAGTTTAAAACTTTAAAAGGTGTCTTTTTTTGTTTTATGTTTGTCATACTCACTGCTTGGTGGTCCGGCCCTCTTATTTAGAGGAGCGACAGGCTGATGGTTTAATTTCAGTGTGTGATGCCATAAAGATCGGTACTTTCTATTCACAGATACCACCCAACTATTTTTTACAGCTCACTTTGTGGGCCTTTTTATGTGTAAAATATGTGTATGTCTGTGATTGTTTGTATTATGCATGTAAGATGGTTTATCTTTTTGTTATATGTTTGTCATTCTCAACATATTGTGGTCCGGCGCTCCTTTTTAGGAGTGCGACGGGCTGATAGTGTAGTTTTACTTCTTTCTTTTTAGTGTGTGATGCCATAAGGCGTTACATACAGTCGCAAGAACCATTGACTTAGGAGAGAAATGGCTATGGCTATTGGGAAGGAGGAGGCTATGGGTCAGTGATGGCTAACCTTGGCACTCCAGTTGTGGTAAAACTAAAAGTCCCGTCAGGCATAGCAATGCTCTGACAGCTCTAAGCATAACTCGGGGAGGCAGAGGCATGATGGGATTTGTAGTTTTTGGACAGTTGGAGTGCCAAGGTTTGCCATCACTGCCGTAGGTTGTGGAAGAGAAAGTTTAAAACTTTAAAAGATGTCATTTTTTTTTTCATTCTCACTGCTTGGTGGTCCGGCCCTCTTATTTAGAGGAGCAACAGGCTGATGGTTTAATTTCAGTGTGTGATGCCATAAAGATCGATACTTTCTATTCGCAGGTACCACCCAACTATTTTTTACAGCTCACTTTGTGGGCCTTTTTATGGGTAAAATGTGTATGTCTGTGATTGGTTGTATTATGCATGTTAGATGCTTTATCTTTTTGTTATATGTTAGTCATTCTAACCATATCGTGGTCCGGCGCTCCTTTTTTAGGAGTGCGACGGGCTGATAGTGTAGTTTTACTTGTTTCTTTTTAGTGTGTGATGCCATAAGGCGTTACATACAGTCGCAAGAACCATTGACTTAGGAGAGGAATGGCTATGGCTATTGGGGAGGAGGGGGCCATAGGTCAGTGATGGCTAACCTTGACACTCCAGCTGTGGTAAAACTTATTGTCCCATCAGGCATTGCAATGCTCTGACAGCTCTAAGCATAACTCGGGGAGGCAGAGGCATGATGGGATTTGTAGTTTTTGGACAGTTGGAGTGCCAAGGTTAGCCATCACTGCCGTAGGTTGTGGAGGAGAAAGTTTAAAACTTTAAAAGATGTCTTTTTTTGTTTTATGTTTGTCATACTCACTGCTTGGTGGTCCGGCCCACTTATTTAGAGGAGCGACAGGCTGATGGTTTAATTTCAGTGTGTGATGCCATAAAGATCTGTACTTTCTATTCACAGATACCACCCAACTATTTTTTACAGCTCACTTTGTGGGCCTTTTTATGTGTAAAATATGTGTATGTCTGTGATTGTTTGTATTATGCATGTTGGATGCTTTATCTTTTTGTTATATGTTTGTCATTTTCACCATATTGTGGTCCGGCGCTCCTTTTTTAGGAGTGCGACGGGCTGATAGTGTAGTATTACTTGTTTTTTTTTAGTGTGTGATGCCATAAGGCGTTACATACAGTCGCAAGAACCATTGACTTAGGAGAGGAATGGCTATGGCTATTGGGGAGGAGAAGGCCATAGGTCAGTGATGGCTAACCTTGGCATTCCAGCTGTGGTAAAACTAAAAGTCCCGTCAGGCATTGCAATGCTCTGACAGCTCTAAGCATAACTCGGGGAGGCAGAGGCATGATGGGATTTGTAGTTTTTGGACAGTTGGCCAAGTTTTTGGACAAGTGCCAAGGTTAGCCATCACTGCCGTAGGTTGTGGAAGAGAAAGTTTAAAACTTTAAAAGATGTCTTTTTTTGTTTTATGTTTGTCATACTCACTGCTTGGTGGTCCGGCCCTCTTATTTAGAGGAGCGACGGGCTGATGGTTTAATTTCAGTGTGTGATGCCATAAAGATCGGTACTTTCTATTCACAGATACCACCCAACTATTTTTTACAGCTCACTTTGTGGGCCTTTTTATGTGTAAAATATGTGTATGTCTGTGATTGTTTGTATTATGCATGTTAGATGGTTTATCTTTTTGTTATGTTTGTCATTCTCACCATATTGTGGTCCGGCGCTCCTTTTTTAGGAGTGCGACGGGCTGATAGTGTAGTTTTACTTGTTTCTTTTTAGTGTGTGATGCCATAAGGCGTTACATACAGTCGCAAGAACCATTGACTTAGGAGAGGAATGGCTATGGCTATTGGGGAGGAGAAGGCCATAGGTCAGTGATGGCTAACCTTGGCACTCCAGCTGTGGTAAAATTAAAACTCCCATCAGGCATTGCAATGCTCTGACAGCTCTAAGCATATCTCGGGGAGGCAGAGGCATGATGGGATTTGTAGTTTTTGGACAGTTGGAGTGCCAAGGTTAGCCATCACTGCCGTAGGTTGTGGAAGAGAAAGTTTAAAACTTTAAAAGATGTCTTTTTTTTTTTTTCATACTCACTGCTTGGTGGTCCGGCCCTCTTATTTAGAGGAGCAACGGGCTGATGGTTTAATTTAAGTGTGTTATGCCATAAAGATTGGTACTTACCATTCGCAGATACCACCCAACTATTTTGTACAGCTCACTTTGTTGGCCTTTTTATGTATAAAAAATGTGTGTCTGTGATTTGTCTTATGCATGTTAAATGGTTTATCTTTTTGTTATATGTTAGTCATTCTAACCATATCGTGGTCCGGCGCTCCTTTTTTAGGAGTGCGACGGGCTGATAGTGTAGTTTTACTTGTTTCTTTTTAGTGTGTGATGCCATAAGGCGTTACATACAGTCGCAAGAACCATTGACTTAGGAGAGGAATGGCTATGGCTATTGGGGAGGAGGGGGCCATAGGTCAGTGATGGCTAACCTTGACACTCCAGCTGTGGTAAAACTTATTGTCCCATCAGGCATTGCAATGCTCTGACAGCTCTAAGCGTAACTCGGGGAGGCAGAGGCATGATGGGATTTGTAGTTTTTGGACAGTTGGAGTGCCAAGGTTAGCCATCACTGCCATAGGTTGTGGAGGAGAAAGTTTAAAACTTTAAAAGATGTCATTTTTTTTCATTCTCACTGCTTGGTGGTCCGGCCCACTTATTTAGAGGAGCAACAGGCTGATGGTTTAATTTCAGTGTGTGATGCCATAAAGATCGATACTTTCTATTCGCAGGTACCACCCAACTATTTTTTACAGCTCACTTTGTGGGCCTTTTTATGGGTAAAATATGTGTATGTCTGTGATTGGTTGTATTATGCATGTTAGATGCTTTATCTTTTTGTTATATGTTTGTCATTCTCACCATATTGTGGTCCGGGCGCTCCTTTTTTAGGAGTGTGACGGACTGATAGTGTAGTTTTACTTCTTTCTATTTAGTGTGTGATGCCATAAGGCGTTACATACAGTCGCAAGAACCATCGACTTAGGAGAGAAATTGCTATGGCTATTGGGAAGGAGAAGGCTATGGGTCAGTGATGGCTAACCTTGGCACTCCAGTTGTGGTAAAACTAAAAGTCCCGTCAGGCATTGCAATGCTCTGACAGCTCTAAGCATAACTCGGGGAGGCAGAGGCATGATGGGATTTGTAATTTTTGGACAGTTGGAGTGCCAAGGTTAGCCATCACTGCCGTAGGTTGTGGAAGAGAAAGTTTAAAACTTTAAAAGATGTCTTTTTTTTTTTTCATACTCACTGCTTGGTGGTCCGGCCCTCTTATTTAGAGGAGCGACGGGCTGATGGTTTAATTTAAGTGTGTTATGCCATAAAGATCGGTACTTACTATTCGCAGATACCACCCAACTATTTTTTACAGCTCACTTTGTGGGCCTTTTTATGGGTAAAATATGTGTATGTCTGTGATTGGTTGTATTATGCATGTTAGATGCTTTATCTTTTTGTTATATGTTTGTCATTCTCACCATATTGTGGTCCGGCGCTCCTTTTTTAGGAGTGCGACGGGCTGATAGTGTAGTATTACTTGTTTTTTTTTAGTGTGTGATGCCATAAGGCGTTACATACAGTCGCAAGAACCATTGACTTAGGAGAGGAATGGCTATGGCTATTGGGGAGGAGGAGACCATTGGTCAGTGATGGCTAACCTTGGCACTCCAGCTGTGGTAAAACTAAAAGTCCCGTCAGGCATTGCAATGCTCTGACAGCTCTAAGCATAACTCGGGGAGGCAGAGGCATGATGGGATTTGTAGTTTTTGGACAGTTGGAGTGCCAAGGTTAGCCATCACTGCCGTAGGTTGTGGAGGAGAAAGTTTAAAACTTTAAAAGGTGTCTTTTTTTGTTTTATGTTTGTCATACTCACTGCTTGGTGGTCCGGCCCTCTTATTTAGAGGAGCGACAGGCTGATGGTTTAATTTCAGTGTGTGATGCCATAAAGATCGGTACTTTCTATTCACAGATACCACCCAACTATTTTTTACAGCTCACTTTGTGGGCCTTTTTATGTGTAAAATATGTGTATGTCTGTGATTGTTTGTATTATGCATGTAAGATGGTTTATCTTTTTGTTATATGTTTGTCATTCTCAACATATTGTGGTCCGGCGCTCCTTTTTAGGAGTGCGACGGGCTGATAGTGTAGTTTTACTTCTTTCTTTTTAGTGTGTGATGCCATAAGGCGTTACATACAGTCGCAAGAACCATTGACTTAGGAGAGAAATGGCTATGGCTATTGGGAAGGAGGAGGCTATGGGTCAGTGATGGCTAACCTTGGCACTCCAGTTGTGGTAAAACTAAAAGTCCCGTCAGGCATAGCAATGCTCTGACAGCTCTAAGCATAACTCGGGGAGGCAGAGGCATGATGGGATTTGTAGTTTTTGGACAGTTGGAGTGCGAAGGTTTGCCATCACTGCCGTAGGTTGTGGAAGAGAAAGTTTAAAACTTTAAAAGATGTCATTTTTTTTTTCATTCTCACTGCTTGGTGGTCCGGCCCTCTTATTTAGAGGAGCAACAGGCTGATGGTTTAATTTCAGTGTGTGATGCCATAAAGATCGATACTTTCTATTCGCAGGTACCACCCAACTATTTTTTACAGCTCACTTTGTGGGCCTTTTTATGGGTAAAATGTGTATGTCTGTGATTGGTTGTATTATGCATGTTAGATGCTTTATCTTTTTGTTATATGTTAGTCATTCTAACCATATCGTGGTCCGGCGCTCCTTTTTTAGGAGTGCGACGGGCTGATAGTGTAGTTTTACTTGTTTCTTTTTAGTGTGTGATGCCATAAGGCGTTACATACAGTCGCAAGAACCATTGACTTAGGAGAGGAATGGCTATGGCTATTGGGGAGGAGGGGGCCATAGGTCAGTGATGGCTAACCTTGACACTCCAGCTGTGGTAAAACTTATTGTCCCATCAGGCATTGCAATGCTCTGACAGCTCTAAGCATAACTCGGGGAGGCAGAGGCATGATGGGATTTGTAGTTTTTGGACAGTTGGAGTGCCAAGGTTAGCCATCACTGCCGTAGGTTGTGGAGGAGAAAGTTTAAAACTTTAAAAGATGTCTTTTTTTGTTTTATGTTTGTCATACTCACTGCTTGGTGGTCCGGCCCACTTATTTAGAGGAGCGACAGGCTGATGGTTTAATTTCAGTGTGTGATGCCATAAAGATCTGTACTTTCTATTCACAGATACCACCCAACTATTTTTTACAGCTCACTTTGTGGGCCTTTTTATGTGTAAAATATGTGTATGTCTGTGTTTGTTTGTATTATGCATGTTGGATGCTTTATCTTTTTGTTATATGTTTGTCATTTTCACCATATTGTGGTCCGGCGCTCCTTTTTTAGGAGTGCGACGGGCTGATAGTGTAGTATTACTTGTTTTTTTTTAGTGTGTGATGCCATAAGGCGTTACATACAGTCGCAAGAACCATTGACTTAGGAGAGAAATGGCTATGGCTATTGGGAAGGAGGAGGCTATGGGTCAGTGATGGCTAACCTTGGCACTCCAGTTGTGGTAAAACTAAAAGTCCCGTCAGGCATTGCAATGCTCTGACAGCTCTAAGCATAACTCGGGGAGGCAGAGGCATGATGGGATTTGTAGTTTTTGGACAGTTGGAGTGCCAAGGTTAGCCATCACTGCCGTAGGTTGTGGAAGAGAAAGTTTAAAACTTTAAAAGATGTCTTTTTTTGTTTTATGTTTGTCATACTCACTGCTTGGTGGTCCGGCCCTCTTATTTAGAGGAGCAACGGGCTGATGGTTTAATTTAAGTGTGTTATGCCATAAAGATCGGTACTTACTATTCGCAGATACCACCCAACTATTTTTTACAGCTCACTTTGTGGGCCTTTTTATGGGTAAAATATGTGTATGTCTGTGATTGGTTGTATTATGCATGTTAGATGCTTTATCTTTTTGTTATATGTTTGTCATTCTCACCATATTGTGGTCCGGCGCTCCTTTTTTAGGAGTGCGACGGGCTGATAGTGTAGTATTACTTGTTTTTTTTTAGTGTGTGATGCCATAAGGCGTTACATACAGTCGCAAGAACCATTGACTTAGGAGAGGAATGGCTATGGCTATTGGGGAGGAGGAGGCCATAGGTCAGTGATGGCTAAAGTTGACACTACAGCTGTGGTAAAACTTATTGTCCCATCAGGCATTGCAATGCTCTGACAGCTCTAAGCGTAACTCGGGGAGGCAGAGGCATGGTGGGATTTGTAGTTTTTGGACAGTTGGAGTGCCAAGGTTAGCCATCACTGTCATAGGTTGTTGAGGAGAAAGTTTAAAACTTTAAAAGATGTCATTTTTTTTTTCATTCTCACTGCTTGGTGGTCCGGCCCTCTTATTTAGAGGAGCGACGGGCTGTTGGTTTAATTTAAGTGTGTTATGCCATAAAGATCGGTACTTACTATTCGCAGATACCACCCAACTATTTTTTACAGCTCACTTTGTGGGCCTTTTTATGGGTAAAATATGTGTATGTCTGTGATTGGTTGTATTATGCATGTTAGATGCTTTATCTTTTTGTTATATGTTTGTCATTCTCACCATATTGTGGTCCGGCGCTCCTTTTTTAGGAGTGCGACGGGCTGATAGTGTAGTTTTACTTGTTTCTTTTTAGTGTGTGATGCCATAAGGCGTTACATACAGTCGCAAGAACCATTGACTTAGGAGAGGAATGGCTATGGCTATTGGGGAGGAGGAGACCATTGGTCAGTGATGGCTAACCTTGGCATTCCAGCTGTGGTAAAACTAAAAGTCCCGTCAGGCATTGCAATGCTCTGACAGCTCTAAGCATAACTCGGGGAGGCAGAGGCATGATGGGATTTGTAGTTTTTGGACAGTTGGCCAAGTTTTTGGACAAGTGCCAAGGTTAGCCATCACTGCCGTAGGTTGTGGAAGAGAAAGTTTAAAACTTTAAAAGATGTCTTTTTTTGTTTTATGTTTGTCATACTCACTGCTTGGTGGTCCGGCCCTCTTATTTAGAGGAGCGACGGGCTGATGGTTTAATTTCAGTGTGTGATGCCATAAAGATCGGTACTTTCTATTCACAGATACCACCCAACTATTTTTTACAGCTCACTTTGTGGGCCTTTTTATGTGTAAAATATGTGTATGTCTGTGATTGTTTGTATTATGCATGTTAGATGGTTTATCTTTTTGTTATGTTTGTCATTCTCACCATATTGTGGTCCGGCGCTCCTTTTTTAGGAGTGCGACGAGCTGATAGTGTAGTTTTACTTGTTTCTTTTTAGTGTGTGATGCCATAAGGCGTTACATACAGTCGCAAGAACCATTGACTTAGGAGAGGAATGGCTATGGCTATTGGGGAGGAGAAGGCCATAGGTCAGTGATGGCTAACCTTGGCACTCCAGCTGTGGTAAAATTAAAACTCCCATCAGGCATTGCAATGCTCTGACAGCTCTAAGCATATCTCGGGGAGGCAGAGGCATGATGGGATTTGTAGTTTTTGGACAGTTGGAGTGCCAAGGTTAGCCATCACTGCCGTAGGTTGTGGAAGAGAAAGTTTAAAACTTTAAAAGATGTCTTTTTTTTTTTTTCATACTCACTGCTTGGTGGTCCGGCCCTCTTATTTAGAGGAGCAACGGGCTGATGGTTTAATTTAAGTGTGTTATGCCATAAAGATTGGTACTTACCATTCGCAGATACCACCCAACTATTTTGTACAGCTCACTTTGTTGGCCTTTTTATGTATAAAAAATGTGTGTCTGTGATTTGTCTTATGCATGTTAAATGGTTTATCTTTTTGTTATATGTTAGTCATTCTAACCATATCGTGGTCCGGCGCTCCTTTTTTAGGAGTGCGACGGGCTGATAGTGTAGTTTTACTTGTTTCTTTTTAGTGTGTGATGCCATAAGGCGTTACATACAGTCGCAAGAACCATTGACTTAGGAGAGGAATGGCTATGGCTATTGGGGAGGAGGGGGCCATAGGTCAGTGATGGCTAACCTTGACACTCCAGCTGTGGTAAAACTTATTGTCCCATCAGGCATTGCAATGCTCTGACAGCTCTAAGCGTAACTCGGGGAGGCAGAGGCATGATGGGATTTGTAGTTTTTGGACAGTTGGAGTGCCAAGGTTAGCCATCACTGCCATAGGTTGTGGAGGAGAAAGTTTAAAACTTTAAAAGATGTCATTTTTTTTCATTCTCACTGCTTGGTGGTCCGGCCCACTTATTTAGAGGAGCAACAGGCTGATGGTTTAATTTCAGTGTGTGATGCCATAAAGATCGATACTTTCTATTCGCAGGTACCACCCAACTATTTTTTACAGCTCACTTTGTGGGCCTTTTTATGGGTAAAATATGTGTATGTCTGTGATTGGTTGTATTATGCATGTTAGATGCTTTATCTTTTTGTTATATGTTTGTCATTCTCACCATATTGTGGTCCGGGCGCTCCTTTTTTAGGAGTGTGACGGACTGATAGTGTAGTTTTACTTCTTTCTATTTAGTGTGTGATGCCATAAGGCGTTACATACAGTCGCAAGAACCATCGACTTAGGAGAGAAATTGCTATGGCTATTGGGAAGGAGAAGGCTATGGGTCAGTGATGGCTAACCTTGGCACTCCAGTTGTGGTAAAACTAAAAGTCCCGTCAGGCATTGCAATGCTCTGACAGCTCTAAGCATAACTCGGGGAGGCAGAGGCATGATGGGATTTGTAATTTTTGGACAGTTGGAGTGCCAAGGTTAGCCATCACTGCCGTAGGTTGTGGAAGAGAAAGTTTAAAACTTTAAAAGATGTCTTTTTTTTTTTTCATACTCACTGCTTGGTGGTCCGGCCCTCTTATTTAGAGGAGCGACGGGCTGATGGTTTAATTTAAGTGTGTTATGCCATAAAGATCGGTACTTACTATTCGCAGATACCACCCAACTATTTTTTACAGCTCACTTTGTGGGCCTTTTTATGGGTAAAATATGTGTATGTCTGTGATTGGTTGTATTATGCATGTTAGATGCTTTATCTTTTTGTTATATGTTTGTCATTCTCACCATATTGTGGTCCGGCGCTCCTTTTTTAGGAGTGCGACGGGCTGATAGTGTAGTATTACTTGTTTTTTTTTAGTGTGTGATGCCATAAGGCGTTACATACAGTCGCAAGAACCATTGACTTAGGAGAGGAATGGCTATGGCTATTGGGGAGGAGGAGACCATTGGTCAGTGATGGCTAACCTTGGCACTCCAGCTGTGGTAAAACTAAAAGTCCCGTCAGGCATTGCAATGCTCTGACAGCTCTAAGCATAACTCGGGGAGGCAGAGGCATGATGGGATTTGTAGTTTTTGGACAGTTGGAGTGCCAAGGTTAGCCATCACTGCCGTAGGTTGTGGAGGAGAAAGTTTAAAACTTTAAAAGGTGTCTTTTTTTGTTTTATGTTTGTCATACTCACTGCTTGGTGGTCCGGCCCTCTTATTTAGAGGAGCGACAGGCTGATGGTTTAATTTCAGTGTGTGATGCCATAAAGATCGGTACTTTCTATTCACAGATACCACCCAACTATTTTTTACAGCTCACTTTGTGGGCCTTTTTATGTGTAAAATATGTGTATGTCTGTGATTGTTTGTATTATGCATGTAAGATGGTTTATCTTTTTGTTATATGTTTGTCATTCTCAACATATTGTGGTCCGGCGCTCCTTTTTAGGAGTGCGACGGGCTGATAGTGTAGTTTTACTTCTTTCTTTTTAGTGTGTGATGCCATAAGGCGTTACATACAGTCGCAAGAACCATTGACTTAGGAGAGAAATGGCTATGGCTATTGGGAAGGAGGAGGCTATGGGTCAGTGATGGCTAACCTTGGCACTCCAGTTGTGGTAAAACTAAAAGTCCCGTCAGGCATAGCAATGCTCTGACAGCTCTAAGCATAACTCGGGGAGGCAGAGGCATGATGGGATTTGTAGTTTTTGGACAGTTGGAGTGCGAAGGTTGGCATCACTGCCGTAGGTTGTGGAAGAGAAAGTTTAAAACTTTAAAAGATGTCATTTTTTTTTTCATTCTCACTGCTTGGTGGTCCGGCCCTCTTATTTAGAGGAGCAACAGGCTGATGGTTTAATTTCAGTGTGTGATGCCATAAAGATCGATACTTTCTATTCGCAGGTACCACCCAACTATTTTTTACAGCTCACTTTGTGGGCCTTTTTATGGGTAAAATGTGTATGTCTGTGATTGGTTGTATTATGCATGTTAGATGCTTTATCTTTTTGTTATATGTTAGTCATTCTAACCATATCGTGGTCCGGCGCTCCTTTTTTAGGAGTGCGACGGGCTGATAGTGTAGTTTTACTTGTTTCTTTTTAGTGTGTGATGCCATAAGGCGTTACATACAGTCGCAAGAACCATTGACTTAGGAGAGGAATGGCTATGGCTATTGGGGAGGAGGGGGCCATAGGTCAGTGATGGCTAACCTTGACACTCCAGCTGTGGTAAAACTTATTGTCCCATCAGGCATTGCAATGCTCTGACAGCTCTAAGCATAACTCGGGGAGGCAGAGGCATGATGGGATTTGTAGTTTTTGGACAGTTGGAGTGCCAAGGTTAGCCATCACTGCCGTAGGTTGTGGAGGAGAAAGTTTAAAACTTTAAAAGATGTCTTTTTTTGTTTTATGTTTGTCATACTCACTGCTTGGTGGTCCGGCCCACTTATTTAGAGGAGCGACAGGCTGATGGTTTAATTTCAGTGTGTGATGCCATAAAGATCTGTACTTTCTATTCACAGATACCACCCAACTATTTTTTACAGCTCACTTTGTGGGCCTTTTTATGTGTAAAATATGTGTATGTCTGTGATTGTTTGTATTATGCATGTTGGATGCTTTATCTTTTTGTTATATGTTTGTCATTTTCACCATATTGTGGTCCGGCGCTCCTTTTTTAGGAGTGCGACGGGCTGATAGTGTAGTATTACTTGTTTTTTTTTAGTGTGTGATGCCATAAGGCGTTACATACAGTCGCAAGAACCATTGACTTAGGAGAGAAATGGCTATGGCTATTGGGAAGGAGGAGGCTATGGGTCAGTGATGGCTAACCTTGGCACTCCAGTTGTGGTAAAACTAAAAGTCCCGTCAGGCATTGCAATGCTCTGACAGCTCTAAGCATAACTCGGGGAGGCAGAGGCATGATGGGATTTGTAGTTTTTGGACAGTTGGAGTGCCAAGGTTAGCCATCACTGCCGTAGGTTGTGGAAGAGAAAGTTTAAAACTTTAAAAGATGTCTTTTTTTGTTTTATGTTTGTCATACTCACTGCTTGGTGGTCCGGCCCTCTTATTTAGAGGAGCAACGGGCTGATGGTTTAATTTAAGTGTGTTATGCCATAAAGATCGGTACTTACTATTCGCAGATACCACCCAACTATTTTTTACAGCTCACTTTGTGGGCCTTTTTATGGGTAAAATATGTGTATGTCTGTGATTGGTTGTATTATGCATGTTAGATGCTTTATCTTTTTGTTATATGTTTGTCATTCTCACCATATTGTGGTCCGGCGCTCCTTTTTTAGGAGTGCGACGGGCTGATAGTGTAGTATTACTTGTTTTTTTTTAGTGTGTGATGCCATAAGGCGTTACATACAGTCGCAAGAACCATTGACTTAGGAGAGGAATGGCTATGGCTATTGGGGAGGAGGAGGCCATAGGTCAGTGATGGCTAAAGTTGACACTACAGCTGTGGTAAAACTTATTGTCCCATCAGGCATTGCAATGCTCTGACAGCTCTAAGCGTAACTCGGGGAGGCAGAGGCATGGTGGGATTTGTAGTTTTTGGACAGTTGGAGTGCCAAGGTTAGCCATCACTGTCATAGGTTGTTGAGGAGAAAGTTTAAAACTTTAAAAGATGTCATTTTTTTTTTCATTCTCACTGCTTGGTGGTCCGGCCCTCTTATTTAGAGGAGCGACGGGCTGTTGGTTTAATTTAAGTGTGTTATGCCATAAAGATCGGTACTTACTATTCGCAGATACCACCCAACTATTTTTTACAGCTCACTTTGTGGGCCTTTTTATGGGTAAAATATGTGTATGTCTGTGATTGGTTGTATTATGCATGTTAGATGCTTTATCTTTTTGTTATATGTTTGTCATTCTCACCATATTGTGGTCCGGCGCTCCTTTTTTAGGAGTGCGACGGGCTGATAGTGTAGTTTTACTTGTTTCTTTTTAGTGTGTGATGCCATAAGGCGTTACATACAGTCGCAAGAACCATTGACTTAGGAGAGGAATGGCTATGGCTATTGGGGAGGAGGAGACCATTGGTCAGTGATGGCTAACCTTGGCATTCCAGCTGTGGTAAAACTAAAAGTCCCGTCAGGCATTGCAATGCTCTGACAGCTCTAAGCATAACTCGGGGAGGCAGAGGCATGATGGGATTTGTAGTTTTTGGACAGTTGGCCAAGTTTTTGGACAAGTGCCAAGGTTAGCCATCACTGCCGTAGGTTGTGGAAGAGAAAGTTTAAAACTTTAAAAGATGTCTTTTTTTGTTTTATGTTTGTCATACTCACTGCTTGGTGGTCCGGCCCTCTTATTTAGAGGAGCGACGGGCTGATGGTTTAATTTCAGTGTGTGATGCCATAAAGATCGGTACTTTCTATTCACAGATACCACCCAACTATTTTTTACAGCTCACTTTGTGGGCCTTTTTATGTGTAAAATATGTGTATGTCTGTGATTGTTTGTATTATGCATGTTAGATGGTTTATCTTTTTGTTATGTTTGTCATTCTCACCATATTGTGGTCCGGCGCTCCTTTTTTAGGAGTGCGACGGGCTGATAGTGTAGTTTTACTTGTTTCTTTTTAGTGTGTGATGCCATAAGGCGTTACATACAGTCGCAAGAACCATTGACTTAGGAGAGGAATGGCTATGGCTATTGGGGAGGAGAAGGCCATAGGTCAGTGATGGCTAACCTTGGCACTCCAGCTGTGGTAAAATTAAAACTCCCATCAGGCATTGCAATGCTCTGACAGCTCTAAGCATATCTCGGGGAGGCAGAGGCATGATGGGATTTGTAGTTTTTGGACAGTTGGAGTGCCAAGGTTAGCCATCACTGCCGTAGGTTGTGGAAGAGAAAGTTTAAAACTTTAAAAGATGTCTTTTTTTTTTTCATACTCACTGCTTGGTGGTCCGGCCCTCTTATTTAGAGGAGCAACAGGCTGATGGTTTAATTTAAGTGTGTTATGCCATAAAGATTGGTACTTACCATTCGCAGATACCACCCAACTATTTTGTACAGCTCACTTTGTTGGCCTTTTTATGTATAAAAAATGTGTGTCTGTGATTTGTCTTATGCATGTTAAATGGTTTATCTTTTTGTTATATGTTAGTCATTCTAACCATATCGTGGTCCGGCGCTCCTTTTTTAGGAGTGCGACGGGCTGATAGTGTAGTTTTACTTGTTTCTTTTTAGTGTGTGATGCCATAAGGCGTTACATACAGTCGCAAGAACCATTGACTTAGGAGAGGAATGGCTATGGCTATTGGGGAGGAGGGGGCCATAGGTCAGTGATGGCTAACCTTGACACTCCAGCTGTGGTAAAACTTATTGTCCCATCAGGAATTGCAATGCTCTGACAGCTCTAAGCGTAACTCGGGGAGGCAGAGGCATGATGGGATTTGTAGTTTTTGGACAGTTGGAGTGCCAAGGTTAGCCATCACTGCCATAGGTTGTGGAGGAGAAAGTTTAAAACTTTAAAAGATGTCATTTTTTTTTTTCATTCTCACTGCTTGGTGGTCCGGCCCTCTTATTTAGAGGAGCAACGGGCTGATGGTTTAATTTCAGTGTGTGATGCCATAAAGATTGGTACTTACCATTCGCAGATACCACCCAACTATTTTGTACAGCTCACTTTGTTGGCCTTTTTATGTATAAAAAATGTGTGTCTGTGATTGTCTTATGCATGTTAAATGGTTTATCTTTTTGTTATATGTTAGTCATTCTAACCATATCGTGGTCCGGCGCTCCTTTTTTAGGAGTGCGACGGGCTGATAGTGTAGTTTTACTTGTTTCTTTTTAGTGTGTGATGCCATAAGGCGTTACATACAGTCGCAAGAACCATTGACTTAGGAGAGGAATGGCTATGGCTATTGGGGAGGAGGGGGCCATAGGTCAGTGATGGCTAACCTTGACACTCCAGCTGTGGTAAAACTTATTGTCCCATCAGGCATTGCAATGCTCTGACAGCTCTAAGCGTAACTCGGGGAGGCAGAGGCATGATGGGATTTGTAGTTTTTGGACAGTTGGAGTGCCAAGGTTAGCCATCACTGCCATAGGTTGTGGAGGAGAAAGTTAAAAACTTTAAAAGATGTCATTTTTTTTCATTCTCACTGCTTGGTGGTCCGGCCCACTTATTTAGAGGAGCAACAGGCTGATGGTTTAATTTCAGTGTGTGATGCCATAAAGATCGATACTTTCTATTCGCAGGTACCACCCAACTATTTTTTACAGCTCACTTTGTGGGCCTTTTTATGGGTAAAATATGTGTATGTCTGTGATTGGTTGTATTATGCATGTTAGATGCTTTATCTTTTTGTTATATGTTTGTCATTCTCACCATATTGTGGTCCGGGCGCTCCTTTTTTAGGAGTGCGACGGACTGATAGTGTAGTTTTACTTCTTTCTATTTAGTGTGTGATGCCATAAGGCGTTACATACAGTCGCAAGAACCATCGACTTAGGAGAGAAATTGCTATGGCTATTGGGAAGGAGAAGGCTATGGGTCAGTGATGGCTAACCTTGGCACTCCAGTTGTGGTAAAACTAAAAGTCCCGTCAGGCATTGCAATGCTCTGACAGCTCTAAGCATAACTCGGGGAGGCAGAGGCATGATGGGATTTGTAATTTTTGGACAGTTGGAGTGCCAAGGTTAGCCATCACTGCCGTAGGTTGTGGAAGAGAAAGTTTAAAACTTTAAAGATGTCTTTTTTTTTTTTCATACTCACTGCTTGGTGGTCCGGCCCTCTTATTTAGAGGAGCAACGGGCTGATGGTTTAATTTCAGTGTGTGATGCCATAAAGATCGGTACTTTCTATTCACAGATACCACCCAACTATTTTTTACAGCTCACTTTGTGGGCCTTTTTATGGGTAAAATATGTGTATGTCTGTGATTGGTTTTATTATGCATGATAGATGCTTTATCTTTTTGTTATATGTTTGTCATTCTCACCATATTGTGGTCCGGCGCTCCTTTTTTAGGAGTGTGACGGGCTGATAGTGTAGTTTTACTTGTTTCTTTTTAGTGTGTGATGCCATAAGGCGTTACATACAGTCGCAAGAACCATTGACTTAGGAGAGGAATGGCTATGGCTATTGGGGAGGAGAAGGCCATAGGTCAGTGATGGCTAACCTTGGCACTCCAGCTGTGGTAAAATTAAAACTCCCATCAGGCATTGCAATGCTCTGACAGCTCTAAGCATATCTCGGGGAGGCAGAGGCATAATGGGATTTGTAGTTTTTGGACAGTTGGAGTGCCAAGGTTAGCCATCACTGCCGTAGGTTGTGGAAGAGAAAGTTTAAAACTTTAAAAGATGTCTTTTTTTTTTTTTCATACTCACTGCTTGGTGGTCCGGCCCTCTTATTTAGAGGAGCAACGGGCTGATGGTTTAATTTAAGTGTGTTATGCCATAAAGATTGGTACTTACCATTCGCAGATACCACCCAACTATTTTGTACAGCTCACTTTGTTGGCCTTTTTATGTATAAAAAATGTGTGTCTGTGATTTGTCTTATGCATGTTAAATGGTTTATCTTTTTGTTATATGTTAGTCATTCTAACCATATCGTGGTCCGGCGCTCCTTTTTTAGGAGTGCGACGGGCTGATAGTGTAGTTTTACTTGTTTCTTTTTAGTGTGTGATGCCATAAGGCGTTACATACAGTCGCAAGAACCATTGACTTAGGAGAGGAATGGCTATGGCTATTGGGGAGGAGGGGGCCATAGGTCAGTGATGGCTAACCTTGACACTCCAGCTGTGGTAAAACTTATTGTCCCATCAGGCATTGCAATGCTCTGACAGCTCTAAGCGTAACTCGGGGAGGCAGAGGCATGATGGGATTTGTAGTTTTTGGACAGTTGGAGTGCCAAGGTTAGCCATCACTGCCATAGGTTGTGGAGGAGAAAGTTTAAAACTTTAAAAGATGTCATTTTTTTTTTCATTCTCACTGCTTGGTGGTCCGGCCCTCTTATTTAGAGGAGCAACGGGCTGATGGTTTAATTTCAGTGTGTGATGCCATAAAGATTGGTACTTACCATTCGCAGATACCACCCAACTATTTTGTACAGCTCACTTTGTTGGCCTTTTTATGTATAAAAAATGTGTGTCTGTGATTGTCTTATGCATGTTAAATGGTTTATCTTTTTGTTATATGTTAGTCATTCTAACCATATCGTGGTCCGGCGCTCCTTTTTTAGGAGTGCGACGGGCTGATAGTGTAGTTTTACTTGTTTCTTTTTAGTGTGTGATGCCATAAGGCGTTACATACAGTCGCAAGAACCATTGACTTAGGAGAGGAATGGCTATGGCTATTGGGGAGGAGGGGGCCATAGGTCAGTGATGGCTAACCTTGACACTCCAGCTGTGGTAAAACTTATTGTCCCATCAGGCATTGCAATGCTCTGACAGCTCTAAGCGTAACTCGGGGAGGCAGAGGCATGATGGGATTTGTAGTTTTTGGACAGTTGGAGTGCCAAGGTTAGCCATCACTGCCATAGGTTGTGGAGGAGAAAGTTAAAAACTTTAAAAGATGTCATTTTTTTTCATTCTCACTGCTTGGTGGTCCGGCCCACTTATTTAGAGGAGCAACAGGCTGATGGTTTAATTTCAGTGTGTGATGCCATAAAGATCGATACTTTCTATTCGCAGGTACCACCCAACTATTTTTTACAGCTCACTTTGTGGGCCTTTTTATGGGTAAAATATGTGTATGTCTGTGATTGGTTGTATTATGCATGTTAGATGCTTTATCTTTTTGTTATATGTTTGTCATTCTCACCATATTGTGGTCCGGGCGCTCCTTTTTTAGGAGTGCGACGGACTGATAGTGTAGTTTTACTTCTTTCTATTTAGTGTGTGATGCCATAAGGCGTTACATACAGTCGCAAGAACCATCGACTTAGGAGAGAAATTGCTATGGCTATTGGGAAGGAGAAGGCTATGGGTCAGTGATGGCTAACCTTGGCACTCCAGTTGTGGTAAAACTAAAAGTCCCGTCAGGCATTGCAATGCTCTGACAGCTCTAAGCATAACTCGGGGAGGCAGAGGCATGATGGGATTTGTAATTTTTGGACAGTTGGAGTGCCAAGGTTAGCCATCACTGCCGTAGGTTGTGGAGGAGAAAGTTAAAAACTTTAAAAGATGTCATTTTTTTTCATTCTCACTGCTTGGTGGTCCGGCCCACTTATTTAGAGGAGCAACAGGCTGATGGTTTAATTTCAGTGTGTGATGCCATAAAGATCGATACTTTCTATTCGCAGGTACCACCCAACTATTTTTTACAGCTCACTTTGTGGGCCTTTTTATGGGTAAAATATGTGTATGTCTGTGATTGGTTGTATTATGCATGTTAGATGCTTTATCTTTTTGTTATATGTTTGTCATTCTCACCATATTGTGGTCCGGGCGCTCCTTTTTTAGGAGTGCGACGGACTGATAGTGTAGTTTTACTTCTTTCTATTTAGTGTGTGATGCCATAAGGCGTTACATACAGTCGCAAGAACCATCGACTTAGGAGAGAAATTGCTATGGCTATTGGGAAGGAGAAGGCTATGGGTCAGTGATGGCTAACCTTGGCACTCCAGTTGTGGTAAAACTAAAAGTCCCGTCAGGCATTGCAATGCTCTGACAGCTCTAAGCATAACTCGGGGAGGCAGAGGCATGATGGGATTTGTAATTTTTGGACAGTTGGAGTGCCAAGGTTAGCCATCACTGCCGTAGGTTGTGGAAGAGAAAGTTTAAAACTTTAAAGATGTCTTTTTTTTTTTTCATACTCACTGCTTGGTGGTCCGGCCCTCTTGTTTAGAGGAGCAACGGGCTGATGGTTTAATTTCAGTGTGTGATGCCATAAAGATCGGTACTTTCTATTCACAGATACCACCCAACTATTTTTTACAGCTCACTTTGTGGGCCTTTTTATGGGTAAAATATGTGTATGTCTGTGATTGGTTTTATTATGCATGATAGATGCTTTATCTTTTTGTTATATGTTTGTCATTCTCACCATATTGTGGTCCGGCGCTCCTTTTTTAGGAGTGCGACGGGCTGATAGTGTAGTTTTACTTGTTTCTTTTTAGTGTGTGATGCCATAAGGCGTTACATACAGTCGCAAGAACCATTGACTTAGGAGAGGAATGGCTATGGCTATTGGGGAGGAGGAGACCATTGGTCAGGGATGGCTAACCTTGGCACTCCAGCTGTGGTAAAACTAAAAGTCCCGTCAGGCATAGCAATGCTCTGACAGCTCTAAGTATAACTCGGGGAGGCAGAGGCATGATGGGATTTGTAGCTTTTGGACAGTTGGAGTGCCAAGGTTAGCCATCACTGCCGTAGGTTGTGGAGGAGAAAGTTTAAAACTTTAAAAGATGTCTTTTTTTTTTTTTTTCATACTCACTGCTTGGTGGTCCGGCCCTCTTATTTAGAGGAGCGACGGGCTGATGGTTTAATTTCAGTGTGTGATGCCATAAAGATCGGTACTTTCTATTCACAGATACCACCCAACTATTTTTTACAGCTCACTTTGTGGGCCTTTTTATGTGTAAAATATGTGTATGTCTGTGATTGTTTGTATTATGCATGTTAGATGGTTTATCTTTTTGTTATGTTTGTCATTCTCACCATATTGTGGTCCGGCGCTCCTTTTTTAGGAGTGTGACGGGCTGATAGTGTAGTTTTACTTGTTTCTTTTTAGTGTGTGATGCCATAAGGCGTTACATACAGTCGCAAGAACCATTGACTTAGGAGAGGAATGGCTATGGCTATTGGGGAGGAGAAGGCCATAGGTCAGTGATGGCTAACCTTGGCACTCCAGCTGTGGTAAAATTAAAACTCCCATCAGGCATTGCAATGCTCTGACAGCTCTAAGCATATCTCGGGGAGGCAGAGGCATGATGGGATTTGTAGTTTTTGGACAGTTGGAGTGCCAAGGTTAGCCATCACTGCCGTAGGTTGTGGAAGAGAAAGTTTAAAACTTTAAAAGATGTCTTTTTTTTTTTTTCATACTCACTGCTTGGTGGTCCGGCCCTCTTATTTAGAGGAGCAACGGGCTGATGGTTTAATTTAAGTGTGTTATGCCATAAAGATTGGTACTTACCATTCGCAGATACCACCCAACTATTTTGTACAGCTCACTTTGTTGGCCTTTTTATGTATAAAAAATGTGTGTCTGTGATTTGTCTTATGCATGTTAAATGGTTTATCTTTTTGTTATATGTTAGTCATTCTAACCATATCGTGGTCCGGCGCTCCTTTTTTAGGAGTGCGACGGGCTGATAGTGTAGTTTTACTTGTTTCTTTTTAGTGTGTGATGCCATAAGGCGTTACATACAGTCGCAAGAACCATTGACTTAGGAGAGGAATGGCTATGGCTATTGGGGAGGAGGGGGCCATAGGTCAGTGATGGCTAACCTTGACACTCCAGCTGTGGTAAAACTTATTGTCCCATCAGGCATTGCAATGCTCTGACAGCTCTAAGCGTAACTCGGGGAGGCAGAGGCATGATGGGATTTGTAGTTTTTGGACAGTTGGAGTGCCAAGGTTAGCCATCACTGCCATAGGTTGTGGAGGAGAAAGTTTAAAACTTTAAAAGATGTCATTTTTTTTTTCATTCTCACTGCTTGGTGGTCCGGCCCTCTTATTTAGAGGAGCAACGGGCTGATGGTTTAATTTCAGTGTGTGATGCCATAAAGATTGGTACTTACCATTCGCAGATACCACCCAACTATTTTGTACAGCTCACTTTGTTGGCCTTTTTATGTATAAAAAATGTGTGTCTGTGATTGTCTTATGCATGTTAAATGGTTTATCTTTTCGTTATATGTTAGTCATTCTAACCATATCGTGGTCCGGCGCTCCTTTTTTAGGAGTGCGACGGGCTGATAGTGTAGTTTTACTTGTTTCTTTTTAGTGTGTGATGCCATAAGGCGTTACATACAGTCGCAAGAACCATTGACTTAGGAGAGGAATGGCTATGGCTATTGGGGAGGAGGGGGCCATAGGTCAGTGATGGCTAACCTTGACACTCCAGCTGTGGTAAAACTTATTGTCCCATCAGGCATTGCAATGCTCTGACAGCTCTAAGCGTAACTCGGGGAGGCAGAGGCATGATGGGATTTGTAGTTTTTGGACAGTTGGAGTGCCAAGGTTAGCCATCACTGCCATAGGTTGTGGAGGAGAAAGTTAAAAACTTTAAAAGATGTCATTTTTTTTCATTCTCACTGCTTGGTGGTCCGGCCCACTTATTTAGAGGAGCAACAGGCTGATGGTTTAATTTCAGTGTGTGATGCCATAAAGATCGATACTTTCTATTCGCAGGTACCACCCAACTATTTTTTACAGCTCACTTTGTGGGCCTTTTTATGGGTAAAATATGTGTATGTCTGTGATTGGTTGTATTATGCATGTTAGATGCTTTATCTTTTTGTTATATGTTTGTCATTCTCACCATATTGTGGTCCGGGCGCTCCTTTTTTAGGAGTGCGACGGACTGATAGTGTAGTTTTACTTCTTTCTATTTAGTGTGTGATGCCATAAGGCGTTACATACAGTCGCAAGAACCATCGACTTAGGAGAGAAATTGCTATGGCTATTGGGAAGGAGAAGGCTATGGGTCAGTGATGGCTAACCTTGGCACTCCAGTTGTGGTAAAACTAAAAGTCCCGTCAGGCATTGCAATGCTCTGACAGCTCTAAGCATAACTCGGGGAGGCAGAGGCATGATGGGATTTGTAATTTTTGGACAGTTGGAGTGCCAAGGTTAGCCATCACTGCCGTAGGTTGTGGAAGAGAAAGTTTAAAACTTTAAAGATGTCTTTTTTTTTTTCATACTCACTGCTTGGTGGTCCGGCCCTCTTATTTAGAGGAGCAACGGGCTGATGGTTTAATTTCAGTGTGTGATGCCATAAAGATCGGTACTTTCTATTCACAGATACCACCCAACTATTTTTTACAGCTCACTTTGTGGGCCTTTTTATGGGTAAAATATGTGTATGTCTGTGATTGGTTTTATTATGCATGATAGATGCTTTATCTTTTTGTTATATGTTTGTCATTCTCACCATATTGTGGTCCGGCGCTCCTTTTTTAGGAGTGCGACGGGCTGATAGTGTAGTTTTACTTGTTTCTTTTTAGTGTGTGATGCCATAAGGCGTTACATACAGTCGCAAGAACCATTGACTTAGGAGAGGAATGGCTATGGCTATTGGGGAGGAGGAGACCATTGGTCAGGGATGGCTAACCTTGGCACTCCAGCTGTGGTAAAACTAAAAGTCCCGTCAGGCATAGCAATGCTCTGACAGCTCTAAGTATAACTCGGGGAGGCAGAGGCATGATGGGATTTGTAGCTTTTGGACAGTTGGAGTGCCAAGGTTAGCCATCACTGCCGTAGGTTGTGGAGGAGAAAGTTTAAAACTTTAAAAGATGTCTTTTTTTTTTTTTTTTCATACTCACTGCTTGGTGGTCCGGCCCTCTTATTTAGAGGAGCGACGGGCTGATGGTTTAATTTAAGTGTGTTATGCCATAAAGATCGGTACTTACTATTTGCAGATACCACCCAACTATTTTTTACAGCTCACTTTGTGGGCCTTTTTATGGGTAAAATATGTGTATGTCTGTGATTGGTTGTATTATGCATGTTAGATGCTTTATCTTTTTGTTATGTTTGTCATTCTCACCATATTGTGGTCCGGCTCTCCTTTTTTAGGAGTGCAACGGGCTGATAGTGTAGTATTACTTGTTTTTTTTTAGTGTGTGATGCCATAAGGCGTTACATACAGTCGCAAGAACCAGTGACTTAGGAGAGGAATGGCTATGGCTATTGGGGAGGAGGAGACCATTGGTCAGTGATGGCTAACCTTGGCACTCCAGCTGTGGTAAAACTAAAAGTCCCGTCAGGCATTGCAATGCTCTGACAGCTCTAAGCGTAACTCGGGGAGGCAGAGGCATGATGGGATTTGTAGTTTTTGGACAGTTGGAGTGCCAAGGTTAGCCATCACTGCCGTAGGTTGTGGAGGAGAAAGTTTAAAACTTTAAAAGATGTCTTTTTTTGGTTTATGTTTGTCATACTCACTGCTTGGTGGTCCGGCCCACTTATTTAGAGGAGCGACAGGCTGATGGTTTAATTTCAGTGTGTGATGCCATAAAGATCTGTACTTTCTATTCACAGATACCACCCAACTATTTTTTACGGCTCACTTTGTGGGCCTTTTTATGTGTAAAATATGTGTATGTCCGTGATTGTTTGTATTATGCATGTTAGATGCTTTATCTTTTTGTTATATGTTTGTCATTCTCACCATATTGTGGTCCGGCGCTCCTTTTTTAGGAGTGCGACGGGCTGATAGTGTAGTATTACTTGTTTTTTTTTAGTGTGTGATGCCATAAGGCGTTACATACAGTCGCAAGAACCATTGACTTAGGAGAGAAATGGCTATGGCTATTGGGAAGGAGGAGGCTATGGGTCAGTCATGGCTAACCTTGGCACTCCAGTTGTGGTAAAACTAAAAGTCCCGTCAGGCATTGCAATGCTCTGACAGCTCTAAGCATAACTCGGGGAGGCAGAGGCATGATGGGATTTGTAGTTTTTGGACAGTTGGAGTGCCAAGGTTAGCCATCACTGCCGTAGGTTGTGGAAGAGAAAGTTTAAAACTTTAAAAGATGTCTTTTTTTGTTTTATGTTTGTCATACTCACTGCTTGGTGGTCCGGCCCTCTTATTTAGAGGAGCAACGGGCTGATGGTTTAATTTCAGTGTGTGATGCCATAAAGATCGATACTTTCTAATTGCAGATACCACCCAACTATTTTTTACAGCTCACTTTGTGGGCCTTTTTATGTGTAAAATATGTGTATGTCTGTGATTGTTTGTATTATGCATGTTAGATGGTTTATCCTTTTGTTATATGTTTGTCATTCTCACCATATTGTGGTCCCGTGCTCCTTTTTTTAGGAGTGCGATGGGCTGATAGTGTAGTTTTACTTCTTTCTTTTTAGTGTGTGATGCCATAAGGCGTTACATACAGTCGCAAGAACCATTGACTAAGTAGAGGAATGGCTATGGCTATTGGGGAGGAGGAGGCCATAGGTCAGTGATGGCTAAAGTTGACACTACAGCTGTGGTAAAACTTATTGTCCCATCAGGCATTGCAATGCTCTGACAGCTCTAAGCGTAACTCGGGGAGGCAGAGGCATGATGGGATTTGTAGTTTTTGGACAGTTGGAGTGCCAAGGTTAGCCATCACTGTCATAGGTTGTTGAGGAGAAAGTTTAAAACTTTAAAAGATGTCATTTTTTTTTTCATTCTCACTGCTTGGTGGTCCGGCCCTCTTATTTAGAGGAGCGACGGGCTGTTGGTTTAATTTAAGTGTGTTATGCCATAAAGATCGGTACTTACTATTCGCAGATACCACCCAACTATTTTTTACAGCTCACTTTGTGGGCCTTTTTATGGGTAAAATATGTGTATGTCTGTGATTGGTTGTATTATGCATGATAGATGCTTTATCTTTTTGTTATATGTTTGTCATTCTCACCATATTGTGGTCCGGCGCTCCTTTTTTAGGAGTGCGACGGGCTGATAGTGTAGTTTTACTTCTTTCTTTTTAGTGTGTGATGCCATAAGGCGTTACATACAGTCGCAAGAACCATTGACTTAGGAGAGGAATGGCTATGGCTATTGGGGAGGAGGGGGCCATAGGTCAGTGATGGCTAACCTTGACACTCCAGCTGTGGTAAAACTTATTGTCCCATCAGGCATTGCAATGCTCTGACAGCTCTAAGCGTAACTCGGGGAGGCAGAGGCATGATGGGATTTGTAGTTTTTAGACAGTTGGAGTGCCAAGGTTAGCCATCACTGCCATAGGTTGTGGAGGAGAAAGTTTAAAACTTTAAAAGATGTCATTTTTTTTTTTCATTCTCACTGCTTGGTGGTCCGGCCCTCTTATTTAGAGGAGCAACGGGCTGATGGTTTAATTTCAGTGTGTGATGCCATAAAGATCGATACTTTCTATTCGCAGATACCACCCAACTATTTTTTACAGCTCACTTTGTGGGCCTTTTTATGGGTAAAATATGTGTATGTCTGTGATTGTTTGTATTATGCATGTTAGATGCTTTATCTTTTTGTTATATGTTTGTCATTCTCACCATATTGTGGTCCGGCGCTCCTTTTTTAGGAGTGCGACGGGCTGATAGTGTAGTTTTACTTGTTTCTTTTTAGTGTGTGATGCCATAAGGCGTTACATACAGTCGCAAGAACCATTGACTTAGGAGAGGAATGGCTATGGCTATTGGGGAGGAGGAGACCATTGGTCAGTGATGGCTAACCTTGGCATTCCAGCTGTGGTAAAACGAAAAGTCCCGTCAGGCATTGCAATGCTCTGACAGCTCTAAGCATAACTCGGGGAGGCAGAGGCATGATGGGATTTGTAGTTTTTGGACAGTTGGCCAAGTTTTTGGACAAGTGCCAAGGTTAGCCATCACTGCCGTAGGTTGTGGAAGAGAAAGTTTAAAACTTTAAAAGATGTCTTTTTTTGTTTTATGTTTGTCATACTCACTGCTTGGTGGTCCGGCCCACTTATTCAGAGGAGCGACAGGCTGATGGTTTAATTTCAGTGTGTGATGCCATAAAGATCGGTACTTTCTATTCACAGATACCACCCAACTATTTTTTACAGCTCACTTTGTGGGCCTTTTTATGTGTAAAATATGTGTATGTCTGTGATTGTTTGTATTATGCATGTTAGATGCTTTATCTTTTTGTTATATGTTTGTCATTCTCACCATATTGTGGTCCGGCGCTCCTTTTTTAGGAGTGCGACGGGCTGATAGTCTAGTATTACTTGTTTTTTTTAGTGTGTGATGCCATAAGGCGTTACATACAGTCGCAAGAACCATTGACTTAGGAGAGAAATGGCTATGGCTATTGGGAAGGAGGAGGCTATGGGTCAGTGATGGCTAACCTTGGCACTCCAGTTGTGGTAAAACTAAAAGTCCCGTCAGGCATTGCAATGCTCTGACAGCTCTAAGCATAACTCGGGGAGGCAGAGGCATGATGGGATTTGTAGTTTTTGGACAGTTGGAGTGCCAAGGTTAGCCATCACTGCCGTAGGTTGTGGAAGAGAAAGTTTAAAACTTTAAAAGATGTCATTTTTTTTTTTCATTCTCACTGCTTGGTGGTCCGGCCCTCTTATTTAGAGAAGCAACAGGCTGATGGTTTAATTTCAGTGTGTGATGCCATAAAGATCGATACTTTCTATTCGCAGGTACCACCCAACTATTTTTTACAGCTCACTTTGTGGGCCTTTTTATGGGTAAAATGTGTATGTCTGTGATTGGTTGTATTATGCATGTTAGATGCTTTATCTTTTTGTTATATGTTTGTCATTCTCACCATATTGTGGTCCGGCGCTCCTTTTTTAGGAGTGCGACGGGCTGATAGTGTAGTATTTTTTTTTTAACAGGTAAAATTTTTATTGTATTTTTGTTTGCATGTGAAATACAACATTGAAAAACATTTCAACGTTTCAACAGTTTAACATATTAAAACATAACCTTATTGGTAAGTTAGTATATTCCTGAGAAGGAAGATTAAGGAAAGAGTAGAGGCTCCCCTCAAGTAAGACCTCAAGGGAAGCGGAAAGAAAGGAAGGAAAAAAAGAAAGGTAGAAAGATCATAGTCCTGTTACACGTGATATAAAATGTAGCATAGTCAACCTACATCAAACATCAGTGGCATATCTCATGCTTTATAAGATAGTCTCACAGTACATAAAAGAGCATCTTTTTGAATATCAAATCAGCACTTGCAGTAGTATAAAAGAAATTAATAATGTATGCCATGCCAGGGCTTATTTATACATAAAGATAGCATTCACAATGTCTTCGCATAGGTCTCATCTACCCGTTGACTTTTAGTCTGATGTGTATCTCTATAGATAATAGGGAGGCTGGTCCAGAAGTAGTTAGTTTCTACTATACGACAGACTCACGTAGAGTGGAGTGTGTACTATAATAGCTTGCCTAATATACATTGTTAGATGTCAGACAGCACTGCACCGCAATATTTATAGCACCACCCAGACCATATATAGTCAAATTTTTTGGAGCAATTCCGGCTTTTATAGGTCATTTTACATAAAGGAAGAGATTTATTAACTGTATTAATCCATTCTGCTTTAGTGGGTACGGTAGCCTGGTTCCAGTGAGATAATATAATCTTTCTGGCAGTGTGACATAGTGTAAAGATCATTGCTTGTTTATGTTTACCATAACTGTCTTTTTTAAAAATACCCAGCATAGCCATTTTTGGCTCAAACTTGAAGGGTGTGTCTAATACATTTTCTATGGTCTTTTCAATTTGATCCCAGTATCTGGCCAGCGCTGGACAGGTCCAGAACATGTGAAGGAAGTTTCCCTCTGTTGTTCCGCATCTAGTGCAGGTGTCGGGATGGGAACCATTGATTTTATGTAGTCTGCTAGGAGTAAAATAGACTCTGTGAAGGTATTTTAGTTGGATTAATCTGTCCCTGGATGAGATCAAGACCCTCGCCCCCCTGCCCACCGCCTCCTCCCATTCCTCTTCCTCTATTTCTCCTAGGTCATTGACCCATTGTCTATATATTTTACTCGTATTGTGGCCCAATTGGATAAGGATTTCTGCATAAATAGCTGATAATGGTTTGGCTAATCTCTCTATTATAAGGAGGGCTTCAAGTGGATCTGACTCTAGTCGCAGGCTCTCCCTACCAAATTGTGAGTTGAATGCGTGTGAAAGTTGTAGGAATCTGAAGCTCATATGATTACGGAGGCCATATAATTGTTGTAACTCCAAAAATGTCAATAGGGTTCCGTTGGGGGCTATGTCTTTTAGAATTTTTATGCCATGTTTAACCCAGAGTGCAGGGTCTGGAATGGTAGAGAGCTGGGGGGGATAGTGTAGTATTACTTGTTTTTTTTTGTGTGTAATGCCATAAGGCGTTACATACAGTCGCAAGAACCATTGACTTAGGAGAGGAATGGCTATGGCTATTGGGGAGGAGGAGACCATTGGTCAGTGATGGGTAACCTTGGCACTCCAGCTGTGGTAAAACTAAAAGTCCCGTCAGGCATTGCAATGCTCTGACAGCTCTAAGCATAACTCGGGGAGGCAGAGGCATGATGGGATTTGTAGTTTTTGGACAGTTGGAGTGCCAAGGTTAGCCATCACTGCCGTAGGTTGTGGAGGAGAAAGTTTAAAACTTTAAAAGATGTCTTTTTTTGTTTTATGTTTGTCATACTCACTGCTTGGTGGTCCGGCCCACTTATTTAGAGGAGCGACAGGCTGATGGTTTAATTTCAGTGTGTGATGCCATAAAGATCTGTACTTTCTATTCACAGATACTACCCAACTATTTTTTACAGCTCACTTTGTGGGCCTTTTTATGTGTAAAATATGTGTATGTCTGTGATTGTTTGTATTATGCATGTTAGATGCTTTATCTTTTTGTTATATGTTTGTCATTCTCACCATATTGTGGTCCGGCGCTCCTTTTTTAGGAGTGCGACGGGCTGATAGTGTAGTATTACTTGTTTTTTTTTTAGTGTGTGATGCCATAAGGCGTTACATACAGTCGCAAGAACCATTGACTTAGGAGAGAAATGGCTATGGCTATTGGGAAGGAGGAGGCTATGGGTCAGTGATGGCTATCCTTGGCACTCCAGTTGTGGTAAAACTAAAAGTCCCGTCAGGCATTGCAATGCTCTGACAGCTCTAAGCATAACTCGGGGAGGCAGAGGCATGATGGGATTTGTAGTTTTTGGACAGTTGGAGTGCCAAGGTTAGCCATCACTGCCGTAGGTTGTGGAAGAGAAAGTTTAAAACTTTAAAAGATGTCTTTTTTTGTTTTATGTTTGTCATACTCACTGCTTGGTGGTCCGGCCCTTTTATTTAGAGGAGCAACGGGCTGATGGTTTAATTTCAGTGTGTGATGCCATAAAGATCGATACTTTCTAATCACAGATACCACCCAACTATTTTTTACAGCTCACTTTGTGGGCCTTTTTATGTGTAAAATATGTGTATGTCTGTGATTGTTTGTATTATGCATGTTAGATGGTTTATCTTTTTGTTATATGTTTGTCATTCTCACCATATTGTGGTCCCGTGCTCCTTTTTTTAGGAGTGCGATGGGCTGATAGTGTAGTTTTACTTCTTTCTTTTTAGTGTGTGATGCCATAAGGCGTTACATACAGTCGCAAGAACCATTGACTAAGTAGAGGAATGGCTATGGCTATTGGGGAGGAGGAGGCCATAGGTCAGTGATGGCTAAAGTTGACACTACAGCTGTGGTAAAACTTATTGTCCCATCAGGCATTGCAATGCTCTGACAGCTCTAAGCGTAACTCGGGGAGGCAGAGGCATGATGGGATTTGTAGTTTTTGGACAGTTGGAGTGCCAAGGTTAGCCATCACTGTCATAGGTTGTTGAGGAGAAAGTTTAAAACTTTAAAAGATGTCATTTTTTTTTCATTCTCACTGCTTGGTGGTCCGGCCCTCTTATTTAGAGGAGCGACGGGCTGTTGGTTTAATTTAAGTGTGTTATGCCATAAAGATCGGTACTTACTATTCGCAGATACCACCCAACTATTTTTTACAGCTCACTTTGTGGGCCTTTTTATGGGTAAAATATGTGTATGTCTGTGATTGGTTGTATTATGCATGATAGATGCTTTATCTTTTTGTTATATGTTTGTCATTCTCACCATATTGTGGTCCGGCGCTCCTTTTTTAGGAGTGCGACGGGCTGATAGTGTAGTTTTACTTGTTTCTTTTTAGTGTGTGATGCCATAAGGCGTTACATACAGTCGCAAGAACCATTGACTTAGGAGAGGAATGGCTATGGCTATTGGGGAGGAGAAGGCCATAGGTCAGTGATGGCTAACCTTGGCACTCCAGCTGTGGTAAAATTAAAACTCCCATCAGGCATTGCAATGCTCTGACAGCTCTAAGCATATCTCGGGGAGGCAGAGGCATGATGGGATTTGTAGTTTTTGGACAGTTGGAGTGCCAAGGTTAGCCATCACTGCCGTAGGTTGTGGAAGAGAAAGTTTAAAACTTTAAAAGATGTCTTTTTTTTTTTTCATACTCACTGCTTGGTGGTCCGGCCCTCTTATTTAGAGGAGCAACGGGCTGATGGTTTAATTTAAGTGTGTTATGCCATAAAGATTGGTACTTACCATTCGCAGATACCACCCAACTATTTTGTACAGCTCACTTTGTTGGCCTTTTTATGTATAAAAAATGTGTGTCTGTGATTTGTCTTATGCATGTTAAATGGTTTATCTTTTTGTTATATGTTAGTCATTCTAACCATATCGTGGTCCGGCGCTCCTTTTTTAGGAGTGCGACGGGCTGATAGTGTAGTTTTACTTGTTTCTTTTTAGTGTGTGATGCCATAAGGCGTTACATACAGTCGCAAGAACCATTGACTTAGGAGAGGAATGGCTATGGCTATTGGGGAGGAGGGGGCCATAGGTCAGTGATGGCTAACCTTGACACTCCAGCTGTGGTAAAACTTATTGTCCCATCAGGCATTGCAATGCTCTGACAGCTCTAAGCGTAACTCGGGGAGGCAGAGGCATGATGGGATTTGTAGTTTTTGGACAGTTGGAGTGCCAAGGTTAGCCATCACTGCCATAGGTTGTGGAGGAGAAAGTTTAAAACTTTAAAAGATGTCTTTTTTTTTTTCATTCTCACTGCTTGGTGGTCCGGCCCTCTTATTTAGAGGAGCAACGGGCTGATGGTTTAATTTCAGTGTGTGATGCCATAAAGATTGGTACTTACCATTCGCAGATACCACCCAACTATTTTGTACAGCTCACTTTGTTGGCCTTTTTATGTATAAAAAATGTGTGTCTGTGATTGTCTTATGCATGTTAAATGGTTTATCTTTTTGTTATATGTTAGTCATTCTAACCATATCGTGGTCCGGCGCTCCTTTTTTAGGAGTGCGACGGGCTGATAGTGTAGTTTTACTTGTTTCTTTTTAGTGTGTGATGCCATAAGGCGTTACATACAGTCGCAAGAACCATTGACTTAGGAGAGGAATGGCTATGGCTATTGGGGAGGAGGGGGCCATAGGTCAGTGATGGCTAACCTTGACACTCCAGCTGTGGTAAAACTTATTGTCCCATCAGGCATTGCAATGCTCTGACAGCTCTAAGCGTAACTCGGGGAGGCAGAGGCATGATGGGATTTGTAGTTTTTGGACAGTTGGAGTGCCAAGGTTAGCCATCACTGCCATAGGTTGTGGAGGAGAAAGTTAAAAACTTTAAAAGATGTCATTTTTTTTCATTCTCACTGCTTGGTGGTCCGGCCCACTTATTTAGAGGAGCAACAGGCTGATGGTTTAATTTCAGTGTGTGATGCCATAAAGATCGATACTTTCTATTCGCAGGTACCACCCAACTATTTTTTACAGCTCACTTTGTGGGCCTTTTTATGGGTAAAATATGTGTATGTCTGTGATTGGTTGTATTATGCATGTTAGATGCTTTATCTTTTTGTTATATGTTTGTCATTCTCACCATATTGTGGTCCGGGCGCTCCTTTTTTAGGAGTGCGACGGACTGATAGTGTAGTTTTACTTCTTTCTATTTAGTGTGTGATGCCATAAGGCGTTACATACAGTCGCAAGAACCATCGACTTAGGAGAGAAATTGCTATGGCTATTGGGAAGGAGAAGGCTATGGGTCAGTGATGGCTAACCTTGGCACTCCAGTTGTGGTAAAACTAAAAGTCCCGTCAGGCATTGCAATGCTCTGACAGCTCTAAGCATAACTCGGGGAGGCAGAGGCATGATGGGATTTGTAATTTTTGGACAGTTGGAGTGCCAAGGTTAGCCATCACTGCCGTAGGTTGTGGAAGAGAAAGTTTAAAACTTTAAAGATGTCTTTTTTTTTTTTCATACTCACTGCTTGGTGGTCCGGCCCTCTTATTTAGAGGAGCAACGGGCTGATGGTTTAATTTCAGTGTGTGATGCCATAAAGATCGGTACTTTCTATTCACAGATACCACCCAACTATTTTTTACAGCTCACTTTGTGGGCCTTTTTATGGGTAAAATATGTGTATGTCTGTGATTGGTTTTATTATGCATGATAGATGCTTTATCTTTTTGTTATATGTTTGTCATTCTCACCATATTGTGGTCCGGCGCTCCTTTTTTAGGAGTGCGACGGGCTGATAGTGTAGTTTTACTTGTTTCTTTTTAGTGTGTGATGCCATAAGGCGTTACATACAGTCGCAAGAACCATTGACTTAGGAGAGGAATGGCTATGGCTATTGGGGAGGAGGAGACCATTGGTCAGGGATGGCTAACCTTGGCACTCCAGCTGTGGTAAAACTAAAAGTCCCGTCAGGCATAGCAATGCTCTGACAGCTCTAAGTATAACTCGGGGAGGCAGAGGCATGATGGGATTTGTAGCTTTTGGACAGTTGGAGTGCCAAGGTTAGCCATCACTGCCGTAGGTTGTGGAGGAGAAAGTTTAAAACTTTAAAAGATGTCTTTTTTTTTTTTTTCATACTCACTGCTTGGTGGTCCGGCCCTCTTATTTAGAGGAGCGACGGGCTGATGGTTTAATTTCAGTGTGTGATGCCATAAAGATCGGTACTTTCTATTCACAGATACCACCCAACTATTTTTTACAGCTCACTTTGTGGGCCTTTTTATGTGTAAAATATGTGTATGTCTGTGATTGTTTGTATTATGCATGTTAGATGGTTTATCTTTTTGTTATGTTTGTCATTCTCACCATATTGTGGTCCGGCGCTCCTTTTTTAGGAGTGTGACGGGCTGGTAGTGTAGTTTTACTTGTTTCTTTTTAGTGTGTGATGCCATAAGGCGTTACATACAGTCGCAAGAACCATTGACTTAGGAGAGGAATGGCTATGGCTATTGGGGAGGAGAAGGCCATAGGTCAGTGATGGCTAACCTTGGCACTCCAGCTGTGGTAAAATTAAAACTCCCATCAGGCATTGCAATGCTCTGACAGCTCTAAGCATATCTCGGGGAGGCAGAGGCATAATGGGATTTGTAGTTTTTGGACAGTTGGAGTGCCAAGGTTAGCCATCACTGCCGTAGGTTGTGGAAGAGAAAGTTTAAAACTTTAAAAGATGTCTTTTTTTTTTTTTCATACTCACTGCTTGGTGGTCCGGCCCTCTTATTTAGAGGAGCAACGGGCTGATGGTTTAATTTAAGTGTGTTATGCCATAAAGATTGGTACTTACCATTCGCAGATACCACCCAACTATTTTGTACAGCTCACTTTGTTGGCCTTTTTATGTATAAAAAATGTGTGTCTGTGATTTGTCTTATGCATGTTAAATGGTTTATCTTTTTGTTATATGTTAGTCATTCTAACCATATCGTGGTCCGGCGCTCCTTTTTTAGGAGTGCGACGGGCTGATAGTGTAGTTTTACTTGTTTCTTTTTAGTGTGTGATGCCATAAGGCGTTACATACAGTCGCAAGAACCATTGACTTAGGAGAGGAATGGCTATGGCTATTGGGGAGGAGGGGGCCATAGGTCAGTGATGGCTAACCTTGACACTCCAGCTGTGGTAAAACTTATTGTCCCATCAGGCATTGCAATGCTCTGACAGCTCTAAGCGTAACTCGGGGAGGCAGAGGCATGATGGGATTTGTAGTTTTTGGACAGTTGGAGTGCCAAGGTTAGCCATCACTGCCATAGGTTGTGGAGGAGAAAGTTTAAAACTTTAAAAGATGTCATTTTTTTTTTCATTCTCACTGCTTGGTGGTCCGGCCCTCTTATTTAGAGGAGCAACGGGCTGATGGTTTAATTTCAGTGTGTGATGCCATAAAGATTGGTATTTACCATTCGCAGATACCACCCAACTATTTTGTACAGCTCACTTTGTTGGCCTTTTTATGTATAAAAAATGTGTGTCTGTGATTGTCTTATGCATGTTAAATGGTTTATCTTTTTGTTATATGTTAGTCATTCTAACCATATCGTGGTCCGGCGCTCCTTTTTTAGGAGTGCGACGGGCTGATAGTGTAGTTTTACTTGTTTCTTTTTAGTGTGTGATGCCATAAGGCGTTACATACAGTCGCAAGAACCATTGACTTAGGAGAGGAATGGCTATGGCTATTGGGGAGGAGGGGGCCATAGGTCAGTGATGGCTAACCTTGACACTCCAGCTGTGGTAAAACTTATTGTCCCATCAGGCATTGCAATGCTCTGACAGCTCTAAGCGTAACTCGGGGAGGCAGAGGCATGATGGGATTTGTAGTTTTTGGACAGTTGGAGTGCCAAGGTTAGCCATCACTGCCATAGGTTGTGGAGGAGAAAGTTAAAAACTTTAAAAGATGTCATTTTTTTTCATTCTCACTGCTTGGTGGTCCGGCCCACTTATTTAGAGGAGCAACAGGCTGATGGTTTAATTTCAGTGTGTGATGCCATAAAGATCGATACTTTCTATTCGCAGGTACCACCCAACTATTTTTTACAGCTCACTTTGTGGGCCTTTTTATGGGTAAAATATGTGTATGTCTGTGATTGGTTGTATTATGCATGTTAGATGCTTTATCTTTTTGTTATATGTTTGTCATTCTCACCATATTGTGGTCCGGGCGCTCCTTTTTTAGGAGTGCGACGGACTGATAGTGTAGTTTTACTTCTTTCTATTTAGTGTGTGATGCCATAAGGCGTTACATACAGTCGCAAGAACCATCGACTTAGGAGAGAAATTGCTATGGCTATTGGGAAGGAGAAGGCTATGGGTCAGTGATGGCTAACCTTGGCACTCCAGTTGTGGTAAAACTAAAAGTCCCGTCAGGCATTGCAATGCTCTGACAGCTCTAAGCATAACTCGGGGAGGCAGAGGCATGATGGGATTTGTAATTTTTGGACAGTTGGAGTGCCAAGGTTAGCCATCACTGCCGTAGGTTGTGGAAGAGAAAGTTTAAAACTTTAAAGATGTCTTTTTTTTTTTTCATACTCACTGCTTGGTGGTCCGGCCCTCTTATTTAGAGGAGCAACGGGCTGATGGTTTAATTTCAGTGTGTGATGCCATAAAGATCGGTACTTTCTATTCACAGATACCACCCAACTATTTTTTACAGCTCACTTTGTGGGCCTTTTTATGGGTAAAATATGTGTATGTCTGTGATTGGTTTTATTATGCATGATAGATGCTTTATCTTTTTGTTATATGTTTGTCATTCTCACCATATTGTGGTCCGGCGCTCCTTTTTTAGGAGTGCGACGGGCTGATAGTGTAGTTTTACTTGTTTCTTTTTAGTGTGTGATGCCATAAGGCGTTACATACAGTCGCAAGAACCATTGACTTAGGAGAGGAATGGCTATGGCTATTGGGGAGGAGGAGACCATTGGTCAGGGATGGCTAACCTTGGCACTCCAGCTGTGGTAAAACTAAAAGTCCCGTCAGGCATAGCAATGCTCTGACAGCTCTAAGTATAACTCGGGGAGGCAGAGGCATGATGGGATTTGTAGCTTTTGGACAGTTGGAGTGCCAAGGTTAGCCATCACTGCCGTAGGTTGTGGAGGAGAAAGTTTAAAACTTTAAAAGATGTCTTTTTTTTTTTTTTTTCATACTCACTGCTTGGTGGTCCGGCCCTCTTATTTAGAGGAGCGACGGGCTGATGGTTTAATTTAAGTGTGTTATGCCATAAAGATCGGTACTTACTATTCGCAGATACCACCTAACTATTTTTTACAGCTCACTTTGTGGGCCTTTTTATGGGTAAAATATGTGTATGTCTGTGATTGGTTGTATTATGCATGTTAGATGCTTTATCTTTTTGTTATGTTTGTCATTCTCACCATATTGTGGTCCGGCTCTCCTTTTTTAGGAGTGCAACGGGCTGATAGTGTAGTATTACTTGTTTTTTTTTAGTGTGTGATGCCATAAGGCGTTACATACAGTCGCAAGAACCAGTGACTTAGGAGAGGAATGGCTATGGCTATTGGGGAGGAGGAGACCATTGGTCAGTGATGGCTAACCTTGGCACTCCAGCTGTGGTAAAACTAAAAGTCCCGTCAGGCATTGCAATGCTCTGACAGCTCTAAGCGTAACTCGGGGAGGCAGAGGCATGATGGGATTTGTAGTTTTTGGACAGTTGGAGTGCCAAGGTTAGCCATCACTGCCGTAGGTTGTGGAGGAGAAAGTTTAAAACTTTAAAAGATGTCTTTTTTTGGTTTATGTTTGTCATACTCACTGCTTGGTGGTCCGGCCCACTTATTTAGAGGAGCGACAGGCTGATGGTTTAATTTCAGTGTGTGATGCCATAAAGATCTGTACTTTCTATTCACAGATACCACCCAACTATTTTTTACAGCTCACTTTGTGGGCCTTTTTATGTGTAAAATATGTGTATGTCCGTGATTGTTTGTATTATGCATGTTAGATGCTTTATCTTTTTGTTATATGTTTGTCATTCTCACCATATTGTGGTCCGGCGCTCCTTTTTTAGGAGTGCGACGGGCTGATAGTGTAGTATTACTTGTTTTTTTTTAGTGTGTGATGCCATAAGGCGTTACATACAGTCGCAAGAACCATTGACTTAGGAGAGAAATGGCTATGGCTATTGGGAAGGAGGAGGCTATGGGTCAGTGATGGCTAACCTTGGCACTCCAGTTGTGGTAAAACTAAAAGTCCCGTCAGGCATTGCAATGCTCTGACAGCTCTAAGCATAACTCGGGGAGGCAGAGGCATGATGGGATTTGTAGTTTTTGGACAGTTGGAGTGCCAAGGTTAGCCATCACTGCCGTAGGTTGTGGAAGAGAAAGTTTAAAACTTTAAAAGATGTCTTTTTTTGTTTTATGTTTGTCATACTCACTGCTTGGTGGTCCGGCCCTCTTATTTAGAGGAGCAACGGGCTGATGGTTTAATTTCAGTGTGTGATGCCATAAAGATCGATACTTTCTAATTGCAGATACCACCCAACTATTTTTTACAGCTCACTTTGTGGGCCTTTTTATGTGTAAAATATGTGTATGTCTGTGATTGTTTGTATTATGCATGTTAGATGGTTTATCTTTTTGTTATATGTTTGTCATTCTCACCATATTGTGGTCCCGTGCTCCTTTTTTTAGGAGTGCGACGGGCTGATAGTGTAGTTTTACTTCTTTCTTTTTAGTGTGTGATGCCATAAGGCGTTACATACAGTCGCAAGAACCATTGACTTAGGAGAGGAATGGCTATGGCTATTGGGGAGGAGGGGGCCATAGGTCAGTGATGGCTAACCTTGACACTCCAGCTGTGGTAAAACTTATTGTCCCATCAGGCATTGCAATGCTCTGACAGCTCTAAGCGTAACTCGGGGAGGCAGAGGCATGATGGGATTTGTAGTTTTTAGACAGTTGGAGTGCCAAGGTTAGCCATCACTGCCATAGGTTGTGGAGGAGAAAGTTTAAAACTTTAAAAGATGTCATTTTTTTTTCCATTCTCACTGCTTGGTGGTCCGGCCCTCTTATTTAGAGGAGCAACGGGCTGATGGTTTAATTTCAGTGTGTGATGCCATAAAGATCGATACTTTCTATTCGCAGATACCACCCAACTATTTTTTACAGCTCACTTTGTGGGCCTTTTTATGGGTAAAATATGTGTATGTCTGTGATTGTTTGTATTATGCATGTTAGATGCTTTATCTTTTTGTTATATGTTTGTCATTCTCACCATATTGTGGTCCGGCGCTCCTTTTTTAGGAGTGCGACGGGCTGATAGTGTAGTTTTACTTGTTTCTTTTTAGTGTGTGATGCCATAAGGCGTTACATACAGTCGCAAGAACCATTGACTTAGGAGAGGAATGGCTATGGCTATTGGGGAGGAGGAGACCATTGGTCAGTGATGGCTAACCTTGGCATTCCAGCTGTGGTAAAACGAAAAGTCCCGTCAGGCATTGCAATGCTCTGACAGCTCTAAGCATAACTCGGGGAGGCAGAGGCATGATGGGATTTGTAGTTTTTGGACAGTTGGCCAAGTTTTTGGACAAGTGCCAAGGTTAGCCATCACTGCCGTAGGTTGTGGAAGAGAAAGTTTAAAACTTTAAAAGATGTCTTTTTTTGTTTTATGTTTGTCATACTCACTGCTTGGTGGTCCGGCCCACTTATTCAGAGGAGCGACAGGCTGATGGTTTAATTTCAGTGTGTGATGCCATAAAGATCGGTACTTTCTATTCACAGATACCACCCAACTATTTTTTACAGCTCACTTTGTGGGCCTTTTTATGTGTAAAATATGTGTATGTCTGTGATTGTTTGTATTATGCATGTTAGATGCTTTATCTTTTTGTTATATGTTTGTCATTCTCACCATATTGTGGTCCGGCGCTCCTTTTTTAGGAGTGCGACGGGCTGATAGTCTAGTATTACTTGTTTTTTTTAGTGTGTGATGCCATAAGGCGTTACATACAGTCGCAAGAACCATTGACTTAGGAGAGAAATGGCTATGGCTATTGGGAAGGAGGAGGCTATGGGTCAGTGATGGCTAACCTTGGCACTCCAGTTGTGGTAAAACTAAAAGTCCCGTCAGGCATTGCAATGCTCTGACAGCTCTAAGCATAACTCGGGGAGGCAGAGGCATGATGGGATTTGTAGTTTTTGGACAGTTGGAGTGCCAAGGTTAGCCATCACTGCCGTAGGTTGTGGAAGAGAAAGTTTAAAACTTTAAAAGATGTCATTTTTTTTTTTCATTCTCACTGCTTGGTGGTCCGGCCCTCTTATTTAGAGAAGCAACAGGCTGATGGTTTAATTTCAGTGTGTGATGCCATAAAGATCGATACTTTCTATTCGCAGGTACCACCCAACTATTTTTTACAGCTCACTTTGTGGGCCTTTTTATGGGTAAAATGTGTATGTCTGTGATTGGTTGTATTATGCATGTTAGATGCTTTATCTTTTTGTTATATGTTTGTCATTCTCACCATATTGTGGTCCGGCGCTCCTTTTTTAGGAGTGCGACGGGCTGATAGTGTAGTATTTTTTTTTTAACAGGTAAAATTTTTATTGTATTTTTGTTTGCATGTGAAATACAACATTGAAAAACATTTCAACGTTTCAACAGTTTAACATATTAAAACATAACCTTATTGGTAAGTTAGTATATTCCTGAGAAGGAAGATTAAGGAAAGAGTAGAGGCTCCCCTCAAGTAAGACCTCAAGGGAAGCAGAAAGAAAGGAAGGAAAAAAAGAAAGGTAGAAAGATCATAGTCCTGTTACACGTGATATAAAATGTAGCATAGTCAACCTACATCAAACATCAGTGGCATATCTCATGCTTTATAAGATAGTCTCACAGTACATAAAAGAGCATCTTTTTGAATATCAAATCAGCACTTGCAGTAGTATAAAAGAAATTAATAATGTATGCCATGCCAGGGCTTATTTATACATAAAGATAGCATTCACAATGTCTTCGCATAGGTCTCATCTACCCGTTGACTTTTAGTCTGATGTGTATCTCTATAGATAATAGGGAGGCTGGTCCAGAAGTAGTTAGTTTCTACTATACGACAGACTCACGTAGAGTGGAGTGTGTACTATAATAGCTTGCCTAATATACATTGTTAGATGTCAGACAGCACTGCACCGCAATATTTATAGCACCACCCAGACCATATATAGTCAAATTTTTTGGAGCAATTCCGGCTTTTATAGGTCATTTTACATAAAGGAAGAGATTTATTAACTGTATTAATCCATTCTGCTTTAGTGGGTACGGTAGCCTGGTTCCAGTGAGATAATATAATCTTTCTGGCAGTGTGACATAGTGTAAAGATCATTGCTTGTTTATGTTTACCATAACTGTCTTTTTTAAAAATACCCAGCATAGCCATTTTTGGCTCAAACTTGAAGGGTGTGTCTAATACATTTTCTATGGTCTTTTCAATTTGATCCCAGTATCTGGCCAGCGCTGGACAGGTCCAGAACATGTGAAGGAAGTTTCCCTCTGTTGTTCCGCATCTAGTGCAGGTGTCGGGATGGGAACCATTGATTTTATGTAGTCTGCTAGGAGTAAAATAGACTCTGTGAAGGTATTTTAGTTGGATTAATCTGTCCCTGGATGAGATCAAGACCCTCGCCCCCCTGCCCACCGCCTCCTCCCATTCCTCTTCCTCTATTTCTCCTAGGTCATTGACCCATTGTCTATATATTTTACTCGTATTGTGGCCCAATTGGATAAGGATTTCTGCATAAATAGCTGATAATGGTTTGGCTAATCTCTCTATTATAAGGAGGGCTTCAAGTGGATCTGACTCTAGTCGCAGGCTCTCCCTACCAAATTGTGAGTTGAATGCGTGTGAAAGTTGTAGGAATCTGAAGCTCATATGATTACGGAGGCCATATAATTGTTGTAACTCCAAAAATGTCAATAGGGTTCCGTTGGGGGCTATGTCTTTTAGAATTTTTATGCCATGTTTAACCCAGAGTGCAGGGTCTGGAATGGTAGAGAGCTGGGGGGGATAGTGTAGTATTACTTGTTTTTTTTTGTGTGTAATGCCATAAGGCGTTACATACAGTCGCAAGAACCATTGACTTAGGAGAGGAATGGCTATGGCTATTGGGGAGGAGGAGACCATTGGTCAGTGATGGGTAACCTTGGCACTCCAGCTGTGGTAAAACTAAAAGTCCCGTCAGGCATTGCAATGCTCTGACAGCTCTAAGCATAACTCGGGGAGGCAGAGGCATGATGGGATTTGTAGTTTTTGGACAGTTGGAGTGCCAAGGTTAGCCATCACTGCCGTAGGTTGTGGAGGAGAAAGTTTAAAACTTTAAAAGATGTCTTTTTTTGTTTTATGTTTGTCATACTCACTGCTTGGTGGTCCGGCCCACTTATTTAGAGGAGCGACAGGCTGATGGTTTAATTTCAGTGTGTGATGCCATAAAGATCTGTACTTTCTATTCACAGATACTACCCAACTATTTTTTACAGCTCACTTTGTGGGCCTTTTTATGTGTAAAATATGTGTATGTCTGTGATTGTTTGTATTATGCATGTTAGATGCTTTATCTTTTTGTTATATGTTTGTCATTCTCACCATATTGTGGTCCGGCGCTCCTTTTTTAGGAGTGCGACGGGCTGATAGTGTAGTATTACTTGTTTTTTTTTTAGTGTGTGATGCCATAAGGCGTTACATACAGTCGCAAGAACCATTGACTTAGGAGAGAAATGGCTATGGCTATTGGGAAGGAGGAGGCTATGGGTCAGTGATGGCTATCCTTGGCACTCCAGTTGTGGTAAAACTAAAAGTCCCGTCAGGCATTGCAATGCTCTGACAGCTCTAAGCATAACTCGGGGAGGCAGAGGCATGATGGGATTTGTAGTTTTTGGACAGTTGGAGTGCCAAGGTTAGCCATCACTGCCGTAGGTTGTGGAAGAGAAAGTTTAAAACTTTAAAAGATGTCTTTTTTTGTTTTATGTTTGTCATACTCACTGCTTGGTGGTCCGGCCCTTTTATTTAGAGGAGCAACGGGCTGATGGTTTAATTTCAGTGTGTGATGCCATAAAGATCGATACTTTCTAATTGCAGATACCACCCAACTATTTTTTACAGCTCACTTTGTGGGCCTTTTTATGTGTAAAATATGTGTATGTCTGTGATTGTTTGTATTATGCATGTTAGATGGTTTATCTTTTTGTTATATGTTTGTCATTCTCACCATATTGTGGTCCCGTGCTCCTTTTTTTAGGAGTGCGATGGGCTGATAGTGTAGTTTTACTTCTTTCTTTTTAGTGTGTGATGCCATAAGGCGTTACATACAGTCGCAAGAACCATTGACTAAGTAGAGGAATGGCTATGGCTATTGGGGAGGAGGAGGCCATAGGTCAGTGATGGCTAAAGTTGACACTACAGCTGTGGTAAAACTTATTGTCCCATCAGGCATTGCAATGCTCTGACAGCTCTAAGCGTAACTCGGGGAGGCAGAGGCATGATGGGATTTGTAGTTTTTGGACAGTTGGAGTGCCAAGGTTAGCCATCACTGTCATAGGTTGTTGAGGAGAAAGTTTAAAACTTTAAAAGATGTCATTTTTTTTTCATTCTCACTGCTTGGTGGTCCGGCCCTCTTATTTAGAGGAGCGACGGGCTGTTGGTTTAATTTAAGTGTGTTATGCCATAAAGATCGGTACTTACTATTCGCAGATACCACCCAACTATTTTTTACAGCTCACTTTGTGGGCCTTTTTATGGGTAAAATATGTGTATGTCTGTGATTGGTTGTATTATGCATAATAGATGCTTTATCTTTTTGTTATATGTTTGTCATTCTCACCATATTGTGGTCCGGCGCTCCTTTTTTAGGAGTGCGACGGGCTGATAGTGTAGTTTTACTTGTTTCTTTTTAGTGTGTGATGCCATAAGGCGTTACATACAGTCGCAAGAACCATTGACTTAGGAGAGGAATGGCTATGGCTATTGGGGAGGAGGGGGCCATAGGTCAGTGATGGCTAACCTTGACACTCCAGCTGTGGTAAAACTTATTGTCCCATCAGGCATTGCAATGCTCTGACAGCTCTAAGCGTAACTCGGGGAGGCAGAGGCATGATGGGATTTGTAGTTTTTAGACAGTTGGAGTGCCAAGGTTAGCCATCACTGCCATAGGTTGTGGAGGAGAAAGTTTAAAACTTTAAAAGATGTCATTTTTTTTTCCATTCTCACTGCTTGGTGGTCCGGCCCTCTTATTTAGAGGAGCAACGGGCTGATGGTTTAATTTCAGTGTGTGATGCCATAAAGATCGATACTTTCTATTCGCAGATACCACCCAACTATTTTTTACAGCTCACTTTGTGGGCCTTTTTATGGGTAAAATATGTGTATGTCTGTGATTGGTTGTATTATGCATGTTAGATGCTTTATCTTTTTGTTATATGTTTGTCATTCTCACCATATTGTGGTCCGGCGCTCCTTTTTTAGGAGTGCGACGGGCTGATAGTGTAGTATTACTTGTTTTTTTTTAGTGTGTGATGCCATAAGGCGTTACATACAGTCGCAAGAACCATTGACTTAGGAGAAAAATGGCTATGGCTATTGGGAAGGAGGAGGCTATGGGTCAGTGATGGCTAACCTTGGCACTCCAGCTGTGGTAAAATTAAAACTCCCATTAGGCATTGCAATGCTCTGACAGCTCTAAGCATATCTCGGGGAGGCAGAGGCATGATGGGATTTGTAGTTTTTGGACAGTTGGAGTGCCAAGGTTAGCCATCACTGCCGTAGGTTGTGGAAGAGAAAGTTTAAAACTTTAAAAGATGTCTTTTTTTTTTTTTCATACTCACTGCTTGGTGGTCCGGCCCTCTTATTTAGAGGAGCAACGGGCTGATGGTTTAATTTAAGTGTGTTATGCCATAAAGATTGGTACTTACCATTCGCAGATACCACCCAACTATTTTGTACAGCTCACTTTGTTGGCCTTTTTATGTATAAAAAATGTGTGTCTGTGATTTGTCTTATGCATGTTAAATGGTTTATCTTTTTGTTATATGTTAGTCATTCTAACCATATCGTGGTCCGGCGCTCCTTTTTTAGGAGTGCGACGGGCTGATAGTGTAGTTTTACTTGTTTCTTTTTAGTGTGTGATGCCATAAGGCGTTACATACAGTCGCAAGAACCATTGACTTAGGAGAGGAATGGCTATGGCTATTGGGGAGGAGGGGGCCATAGGTCAGTGATGGCTAACCTTGACACTCCAGCTGTGGTAAAACTTATTGTCCCATCAGGCATTGCAATGCTCTGACAGCTCTAAGCGTAACTCGGGGAGGCAGAGGCATGATGGGATTTGTAGTTTTTGGACAGTTGGAGTGCCAAGGTTAGCCATCACTGCCATAGGTTGTGGAGGAGAAAGTTTAAAACTTTAAAAGATGTCATTTTTTTTTTCATTCTCACTGCTTGGTGGTCCGGCCCTCTTATTTAGAGGAGCAACGGGCTGATGGTTTAATTTCAGTGTGTTATGCCATAAAGATCGGTACTTACTATTCGCAGATACCACCCAACTATTTTTTACAGCTCACTTTGTGGGCCTTTTTATGGGTAAAATATGTGTATGTCTGTGATTGGTTGTATTATGCATGATAGATGCTTTATCTTTTTGTTATATGTTTGTCATTCTCACCATATTGTGGTCCGGCGCTCCTTTTTTAGGAGTGCGACGGGCTGATAGTGTAGTTTTACTTCTTTCTTTTTAGTGTGTGATGCCATAAGGCGTTACATACAGTCGCAAGAACCATTGACTTAGGAGAGGAATGGCTATGGCTATTGGGGAGGAGGGGGCCATAGGTCAGTGATGGCTAACCTTGACACTCCAGCTGTGGTAAAACTTATTGTCCCATCAGGCATTGCAATGCTCTGACAGCTCTAAGCGTAACTCGGGGAGGCAGAGGCATGATGGGATTTGTAGTTTTTAGACAGTTGGAGTGCCAAGGTTAGCCATCACTGCCATAGGTTGTGGAGGAGAAAGTTTAAAACTTTAAAAGATGTCATTTTTTTTTCCATTCTCACTGCTTGGTGGTCCGGCCCTCTTATTTAGAGGAGCAACGGGCTGATGGTTTAATTTCAGTGTGTGATGCCATAAAGATCGATACTTTCTATTCGCAGATACCACCCAACTATTTTTTACAGCTCACTTTGTGGGCCTTTTTATGGGTAAAATATGTGTATGTCTGTGATTGGTTGTATTATGCATGTTAGATGCTTTATCTTTTTGTTATATGTTTGTCATTCTCACCATATTGTGGTCCGGCGCTCCTTTTTTAGGAGTGCGACGGGCTGATAGTGTAGTTTTACTTGTTTCTTTTTAGTGTGTGATGCCATAAGGCGTTACATACAGTCGCAAGAACCATTGACTTAGGAGAGGAATGGCTATGGCTATTGGGGAGGAGGAGACCATTGGTCAGTGATGGCTAACCTTGGCATTCCAGCTGTGGTAAAACGAAAAGTCCCATCAGGCATTGCAATGCTCTGACAGCTCTAAGCATAACTCGGGGAGGCAGAGGCATGATGGGATTTGTAGTTTTTGGACAGTTGGCCAAGTTTTTGGACAAGTGCCAAGGTTAGCCATCACTGCCGTAGGTTGTGGAAGAGAAAGTTTAAAACTTTAAAAGATGTCTTTTTTTGTTTTATGTTTGTCATACTCACTGCTTGGTGGTCCGGCCCACTTATTCAGAGGAGCGACAGGCTGATGGTTTAATTTCAGTGTGTGATGCCATAAAGATCGGTACTTTCTATTCACAGATACCACCCAACTATTTTTTACAGCTCACTTTGTGGGCCTTTTTATGTGTAAAATATGTGTATGTCTGTGATTGTTTGTATTATGCATGTTAGATGCTTTATCTTTTTGTTATATGTTTGTCATTCTCACCATATTGTGGTCCGGCGCTCCTTTTTTAGGAGTGCGACGGGCTGATAGTCTAGTATTACTTGTTTTTTTTAGTGTGTGATGCCATAAGGCGTTACATACAGTCGCAAGAACCATTGACTTAGGAGAGAAATGGCTATGGCTATTGGGAAGGAGGAGGCTATGGGTCAGTGATGGCTAACCTTGGCACTCCAGTTGTGGTAAAACTAAAAGTCCCGTCAGGCATTGCAATGCTCTGACAGCTCTAAGCATAACTCGGGGAGGCAGAGGCATGATGGGATTTGTAGTTTTTGGACAGTTGGAGTGCCAAGGTTAGCCATCACTGCCGTAGGTTGTGGAAGAGAAAGTTTAAAACTTTAAAAGATGTCATTTTTTTTTTTCATTCTCACTGCTTGGTGGTCCGGCCCTCTTATTTAGAGAAGCAACAGGCTGATGGTTTAATTTCAGTGTGTGATGCCATAAAGATCGATACTTTCTATTCGCAGGTACCACCCAACTATTTTTTACAGCTCACTTTGTGGGCCTTTTTATGGGTAAAATGTGTATGTCTGTGATTGGTTGTATTATGCATGTTAGATGCTTTATCTTTTTGTTATATGTTTGTCATTCTCACCATATTGTGGTCCGGCGCTCCTTTTTTAGGAGTGCGACGGGCTGATAGTGTAGTATTTTTTTTTTAACAGGTAAAATTTTTATTGTATTTTTGTTTGCATGTGAAATACAACATTGAAAAACATTTCAACGTTTCAACAGTTTAACATATTAAAACATAACCTTATTGGTAAGTTAGTATATTCCTGAGAAGGAAGATTAAGGAAAGAGTAGAGGCTCCCCTCAAGTAAGACCTCAAGGGAAGCGGAAAGAAAGGAAGGAAAAAAAGAAAGGTAGAAAGATCATAGTCCTGTTACACGTGATATAAAATGTAGCATAGTCAACCTACATCAAACATCAGTGGCATATCTCATGCTTTATAAGATAGTCTCACAGTACATAAAAGAGCATCTTTTTGAATATCAAATCAGCACTTGCAGTAGTATAAAAGAAATTAATAATGTATGCCATGCCAGGGCTTATTTATACATAAAGATAGCATTCACAATGTCTTCGCATAGGTCTCATCTACCCGTTGACTTTTAGTCTGATGTGTATCTCTATAGATAATAGGGAGGCTGGTCCAGAAGTAGTTAGTTTCTACTATACGACAGACTCACGTAGAGTGGAGTGTGTACTATAATAGCTTGCCTAATATACATTGTTAGATGTCAGACAGCACTGCACCGCAATATTTATAGCACCACCCAGACCATATATAGTCAAATTTTTTGGAGCAATTCCGGCTTTTATAGGTCATTTTACATAAAGGAAGAGATTTATTAACTGTATTAATCCATTCTGCTTTAGTGGGTACGGTAGCCTGGTTCCAGTGAGATAATATAATCTTTCTGGCAGTGTGACATAGTGTAAAGATCATTGCTTGTTTATGTTTACCATAACTGTCTTTTTTAAAAATACCCAGCATAGCCATTTTTGGCTCAAACTTGAAGGGTGTGTCTAATACATTTTCTATGGTCTTTTCAATTTGATCCCAGTATCTGGCCAGCGCTGGACAGGTCCAGAACATGTGAAGGAAGTTTCCCTCTGTTGTTCCGCATCTAGTGCAGGTGTCGGGATGGGAACCATTGATTTTATGTAGTCTGCTAGGAGTAAAATAGACTCTGTGAAGGTATTTTAGTTGGATTAATCTGTCCCTGGATGAGATCAAGACCCTCGCCCCCCTGCCCACCGCCTCCTCCCATTCCTCTTCCTCTATTTCTCCTAGGTCATTGACCCATTGTCTATATATTTTACTCGTATTGTGGCCCAATTGGATAAGGATTTCTGCATAAATAGCTGATAATGGTTTGGCTAATCTCTCTATTATAAGGAGGGCTTCAAGTGGATCTGACTCTAGTCGCAGGCTCTCCCTACCAAATTGTGAGTTGAATGCGTGTGAAAGTTGTAGGAATCTGAAGCTCATATGATTACGGAGGCCATATAATTGTTGTAACTCCAAAAATGTCAATAGGGTTCCGTTGGGGGCTATGTCTTTTAGAATTTTTCTGCCATGTTTAACCCAGAGTGCAGGGTCTGGAATGGTAGAGAGCTGGGGGGGATAGTGTAGTATTACTTGTTTTTTTTTGTGTGTAATGCCATAAGGCGTTACATACAGTCGCAAGAACCATTGACTTAGGAGAGGAATGGCTATGGCTATTGGGGAGGAGGAGACCATTGGTCAGTGATGGGTAACCTTGGCACTCCAGCTGTGGTAAAACTAAAAGTCCCGTCAGGCATTGCAATGCTCTGACAGCTCTAAGCATAACTCGGGGAGGCAGAGGCATGATGGGATTTGTAGTTTTTGGACAGTTGGAGTGCCAAGGTTAGCCATCACTGCCGTAGGTTGTGGAGGAGAAAGTTTAAAACTTTAAAAGATGTCTTTTTTTGTTTTATGTTTGTCATACTCACTGCTTGGTGGTCCGGCCCACTTATTTAGAGGAGCGACAGGCTGATGGTTTAATTTCAGTGTGTGATGCCATAAAGATCTGTACTTTCTATTCACAGATACTACCCAACTATTTTTTACAGCTCACTTTGTGGGCCTTTTTATGTGTAAAATATGTGTATGTCTGTGATTGTTTGTATTATGCATGTTAGATGCTTTATCTTTTTGTTATATGTTTGTCATTCTCACCATATTGTGGTCCGGCGCTCCTTTTTTAGGAGTGCGACGGGCTGATAGTGTAGTATTACTTGTTTTTTTTTTAGTGTGTGATGCCATAAGGCGTTACATACAGTCGCAAGAACCATTGACTTAGGAGAGAAATGGCTATGGCTATTGGGAAGGAGGAGGCTATGGGTCAGTGATGGCTATCCTTGGCACTCCAGTTGTGGTAAAACTAAAAGTCCCGTCAGGCATTGCAATGCTCTGACAGCTCTAAGCATAACTCGGGGAGGCAGAGGCATGATGGGATTTGTAGTTTTTGGACAGTTGGAGTGCCAAGGTTAGCCATCACTGCCGTAGGTTGTGGAAGAGAAAGTTTAAAACTTTAAAAGATGTCTTTTTTTGTTTTATGTTTGTCATACTCACTGCTTGGTGGTCCGGCCCTTTTATTTAGAGGAGCAACGGGCTGATGGTTTAATTTCAGTGTGTGATGCCATAAAGATCGATACTTTCTAATTGCAGATACCACCCAACTATTTTTTACAGCTCACTTTGTGGGCCTTTTTATGTGTAAAATATGTGTATGTCTGTGATTGTTTGTAATATGCATGTTAGATGGTTTATCTTTTTGTTATATGTTTGTCATTCTCACCATATTGTGGTCCCGTGCTCCTTTTTTTAGGAGTGCGATGGGCTGATAGTGTAGTTTTACTTCTTTCTTTTTAGTGTGTGATGCCATAAGGCGTTACATACAGTCGCAAGAACCATTGACTAAGTAGAGGAATGGCTATGGCTATTGGGGAGGAGGAGGCCATAGGTCAGTGATGGCTAAACTTGACACTACAGCTGTGGTAAAACTTATTGTCCCATCAGGCATTGCAATGCTCTGACAGCTCTAAGCGTAACTCGGGGAGGCAGAGGCATGATGGGATTTGTAGTTTTTGGACAGTTGGAGTGCCAAGGTTAGCCATCACTGTCATAGGTTGTTGAGGAGAAAGTTTAAAACTTTAAAAGATGTCATTTTTTTTTCATTCTCACTGCTTGGTGGTCCGGCCCTCTTATTTAGAGGAGCGACGGGCTGTTGGTTTAATTTAAGTGTGTTATGCCATAAAGATCGGTACTTACTATTCGCAGATACCACCCAACTATTTTTTACAGCTCACTTTGTGGGCCTTTTTATGGGTAAAATATGTGTATGTCTGTGATTGGTTGTATTATGCATGATAGATGCTTTATCTTTTTGTTATATGTTTGTCATTCTCACCATATTGTGGTCCGGCGCTCCTTTTTTAGGAGTGCGACGGGCTGATAGTGTAGTTTTACTTGTTTCTTTTTAGTGTGTGATGCCATAAGGCGTTACATACAGTCGCAAGAACCATTGACTTAGGAGAGGAATGGCTATGGCTATTGGGGAGGAGGGGGCCATAGGTCAGTGATGGCTAACCTTGACACTCCAGCTGTGGTAAAACTTATTGTCCCATCAGGCATTGCAATGCTCTGACAGCTCTAAGCGTAACTCGGGGAGGCAGAGGCATGATGGGATTTGTAGTTTTTAGACAGTTGGAGTGCCAAGGTTAGCCATCACTGCCATAGGTTGTGGAGGAGAAAGTTTAAAACTTTAAAAGATGTCATTTTTTTTTCCATTCTCACTGCTTGGTGGTCCGGCCCTCTTATTTAGAGGAGCAACGGGCTGATGGTTTAATTTCAGTGTGTGATGCCATAAAGATCGATACTTTCTATTCGCAGATACCACCCAACTATTTTTTACAGCTCACTTTGTGGGCCTTTTTATGGGTAAAATATGTGTATGTCTGTGATTGGTTGTATTATGCATGTTAGATGCTTTATCTTTTTGTTATATGTTTGTCATTCTCACCATATTGTGGTCCGGCGCTCCTTTTTTAGGAGTGCGACGGGCTGATAGTGTAGTATTACTTGTTTTTTTTTAGTGTGTGATGCCATAAGGCGTTACATACAGTCGCAAGAACCATTGACTTAGGAGAAAAATGGCTATGGCTATTGGGAAGGAGGAGGCTATGGGTCAGTGATGGCTAACCTTGGCACTCCAGCTGTGGTAAAATTAAAACTCCCATTAGGCATTGCAATGCTCTGACAGCTCTAAGCATATCTCGGGGAGGCAGAGGCATGATGGGATTTGTAGTTTTTGGACAGTTGGAGTGCCAAGGTTAGCCATCACTGCCGTAGGTTGTGGAAGAGAAAGTTTAAAACTTTAAAAGATGTCTTTTTTTTTTTTTCATACTCACTGCTTGGTGGTCCGGCCCTCTTATTTAGAGGAGCAACGGGCTGATGGTTTAATTTAAGTGTGTTATGCCATAAAGATTGGTACTTACCATTCGCAGATACCACCCAACTATTTTGTACAGCTCACTTTGTTGGCCTTTTTATGTATAAAAAATGTGTGTCTGTGATTTGTCTTATGCATGTTAAATGGTTTATCTTTTTGTTATATGTTAGTCATTCTAACCATATCGTGGTCCGGCGCTCCTTTTTTAGGAGTGCGACGGGCTGATAGTGTAGTTTTACTTGTTTCTTTTTAGTGTGTGATGCCATAAGGCGTTACATACAGTCGCAAGAACCATTGACTTAGGAGAGGAATGGCTATGGCTATTGGGGAGGAGGGGGCCATAGGTCAGTGATGGCTAACCTTGACACTCCAGCTGTGGTAAAACTTATTGTCCCATCAGGCATTGCAATGCTCTGACAGCTCTAAGCGTAACTCGGGGAGGCAGAGGCATGATGGGATTTGTAGTTTTTGGACAGTTGGAGTGCCAAGGTTAGCCATCACTGCCATAGGTTGTGGAGGAGAAAGTTTAAAACTTTAAAAGATGTCATTTTTTTTTTCATTCTCACTGCTTGGTGGTCCGGCCCTCTTATTTAGAGGAGCAACGGGCTGATGGTTTAATTTCAGTGTGTGATGCCATAAAGATTGGTACTTACCATTCGCAGATACCACCCAACTATTTTGTACAGCTCACTTTGTTGGCCTTTTTATGTATAAAAAATGTGTGTCTGTGATTGTCTTATGCATGTTAAATGGTTTATCTTTTTGTTATATGTTAGTCATTCTAACCATATCGTGGTCCGGCGCTCCTTTTTTAGGAGTGCGACGGGCTGATAGTGTAGTTTTACTTGTTTCTTTTTAGTGTGTGATGCCATAAGGCGTTACATACAGTCGCAAGAACCATTGACTTAGGAGAGGAATGGCTATGGCTATTGGGGAGGAGGGGGCCATAGGTCAGTGATGGCTAACCTTGACACTCCAGCTGTGGTAAAACTTATTGTCCCATCAGGCATTGCAATGCTCTGACAGCTCTAAGCGTAACTCGGGGAGGCAGAGGCATGATGGGATTTGTAGTTTTTGGACAGTTGGAGTGCCAAGGTTAGCCATCACTGCCATAGGTTGTGGAGGAGAAAGTTAAAAACTTTAAAAGATGTCATTTTTTTCATTCTCACTGCTTGGTGGTCCGGCCCACTTATTTAGAGGAGCAACAGGCTGATGGTTTAATTTCAGTGTGTGATGCCATAAAGATCGATACTTTCTATTCGCAGGTACCACCCAACTATTTTTTACAGCTCACTTTGTGGGCCTTTTTATGGGTAAAATATGTGTATGTCTGTGATTGGTTGTATTATGCATGTTAGATGCTTTATCTTTTTGTTATATGTTTGTCATTCTCACCATATTGTGGTCCGGGCGCTCCTTTTTTAGGAGTGCGACGGACTGATAGTGTAGTTTTACTTCTTTCTATTTAGTGTGTGATGCCATAAGGCGTTACATACAGTCGCAAGAACCATTGACTTAGGAGAGGAATGGCTATGGCTATTGGGGAGGAGGGGGCCATAGGTCAGTGATGGCTAACCTTGACACTCCAGCTGTGGTAAAACTTATTGTCCCATCAGGCATTGCAATGCTCTGACAGCTCTAAGCGTAACTCGGGGAGGCAGAGGCATGATGGGATTTGTAGTTTTTGGACAGTTGGAGTGCCAAGGTTAGCCATCACTGCCATAGGTTGTGGAGGAGAAAGTTTAAAACTTTAAAAGATGTCATTTTTTTTTTCATTCTCACTGCTTGGTGGTCCGGCCCTCTTATTTAGAGGAGCAACGGGCTGATGGTTTAATTTCAGTGTGTGATGCCATAAAGATTGGTACTTACCATTCGCAGATACCACCCAACTATTTTGTACAGCTCACTTTGTTGGCCTTTTTATGTATAAAAAATGTGTGTCTGTGATTGTCTTATGCATGTTAAATGGTTTATCTTTTTGTTATATGTTAGTCATTCTAACCATATCGTGGTCCGGCGCTCCTTTTTTAGGAGTGCGACGGGCTGATAGTGTAGTTTTACTTGTTTCTTTTTAGTGTGTGATGCCATAAGGCGTTACATACAGTCGCAAGAACCATTGACTTAGGAGAGGAATGGCTATGGCTATTGGGGAGGAGGGGGCCATAGGTCAGTGATGGCTAACCTTGACACTCCAGCTGTGGTAAAACTTATTGTCCCATCAGGCATTGCAATGCTCTGACAGCTCTAAGCGTAACTCGGGGAGGCAGAGGCATGATGGGATTTGTAGTTTTTGGACAGTTGGAGTGCCAAGGTTAGCCATCACTGCCATAGGTTGTGGAGGAGAAAGTTAAAAACTTTAAAAGATGTCATTTTTTTTCATTCTCACTGCTTGGTGGTCCGGCCCACTTATTTAGAGGAGCAACAGGCTGATGGTTTAATTTCAGTGTGTGATGCCATAAAGATCGATACTTTCTATTCGCAGGTACCACCCAACTATTTTTTACAGCTCACTTTGTGGGCCTTTTTATGGGTAAAATATGTGTATGTCTGTGATTGTTTGTATTATGCATGTTGGATGCTTTATCTTTTTGTTATATGTTTGTCATTCTCACCATATTGTGGTCCGGCGCTCCTTTTTTAGGCGTGCGACGGGCTGATAGTGTAGTATTACTTGTTTTTTTTTAGTGTGTGATGCCATAAGGCGTTACATACAGTCGCAAGAACCATCGACTTAGGAGAGAAATTGCTATGGCTATTGGGAAGGAGAAGGCTATGGGTCAGTGATGGCTAACCTTGGCACTCCAGTTGTGGTAAAACTAAAAGTCCCGTCAGGCATTGCAATGCTCTGACAGCTCTAAGCATAACTCGGGGAGGCAGAGGCATGATGGGATTTGTAATTTTTGGACAGTTGGAGTGCCAAGGTTAGCCATCACTGCCGTAGGTTGTGGAAGAGAAAGTTTAAAACTTTAAAGATGTCTTTTTTTTTTTTTCATACTCACTGCTTGGTGGTCCGGCCCTCTTATTTAGAGGAGCAACGGGCTGATGGTTTAATTTCAGTGTGTGATGCCATAAAGATCGGTACTTTCTATTCACAGATACCACCCAACTATTTTTTACAGCTCACTTTGTGGGCCTTTTTATGGGTAAAATATGTGTATGTCTGTGATTGGTTTTATTATGCATGATAGATGCTTTATCTTTTTGTTATATGTTTGTCATTCTCACCATATTGTGGTCCGGCGCTCCTTTTTTAGGAGTGCGACGGGCTGATAGTGTAGTTTTACTTGTTTCTTTTTAGTGTGTGATGCCATAAGGCGTTACATACAGTCGCAAGAACCATTGACTTAGGAGAGGAATGGCTATGGCTATTGGGGAGGAGGAGACCATTGGTCAGGGATGGCTAACCTTGGCACTCCAGCTGTGGTAAAACTAAAAGTCCCGTCAGGCATAGCAATGCTCTGACAGCTCTAAGTATAACTCGGGGAGGCAGAGGCATGATGGGATTTGTAGCTTTTGGACAGTTGGAGTGCCAAGGTTAGCCATCACTGCCGTAGGTTGTGGAGGAGAAAGTTTAAAACTTTAAAAGATGTCTTTTTTTTTTTTTTTCATACTCACTGCTTGGTGGTCCGGCCCTCTTATTTAGAGGAGCGACGGGCTGATGGTTTAATTTAAGTGTGTTATGCCATAAAGATCGGTACTTACTATTCGCAGATACCACCCAACTATTTTTTACAGCTCACTTTGTGGGCCTTTTTATGGGTAAAATATGTGTATGTCTGTGATTGGTTGTATTATGCATGTTAGATGCTTTATCTTTTTGTTATGTTTGTCATTCTCACCATATTGTGGTCCGGCTCTCCTTTTTTAGGAGTGCAACGGGCTGATAGTGTAGTATTACTTGTTTTTTTTTAGTGTGTGATGCCATAAGGCGTTACATACATTCGCAAGAACCAGTGACTTAGGAGAGGAATGGCTATGGCTATTGGGGAGGAGGAGACCATTGGTCAGTGATGGCTAACCTTGGCACTCCAGCTGTGGTAAAACTAAAAGTCCCGTCAGGCATTGCAATGCTCTGACAGCTCTAAGCGTAACTCGGGGAGGCAGAGGCATGATGGGATTTGTAGTTTTTGGACAGTTGGAGTGCCAAGGTTAGCCATCACTGCCGTAGGTTGTGGAGGAGAAAGTTTAAAACTTTAAAAGATGTCTTTTTTTGTTTTATGTTTGTCATACTCACTGCTTGGTGGTCCGGCCCACTTATTTAGAGGAGCGACAGGCTGATGGTTTAATTTCAGTGTGTGATGCCATAAAGATCTGTACTTTCTATTCACAGATACCACCCAACTATTTTTTACAGCTCACTTTGTGGGCCTTTTTATGTGTAAAATATGTGTATGTCTGTGATTGTTTGTATTATGCATGTTAGATGCTTTATCTTTTTGTTATATGTTTGTCATTCTCACCATATTGTGGTCCGGCGCTCCTTTTTTAGGAGTGCGACGGGCTGATAGTGTAGTATTACTTGTTTTTTTTTAGTGTGTGATGCCATAAGGCGTTACATACAGTCGCAAGAACCATTGACTTAGGAGAGAAATGGCTATGGCTATTGGGAAGGAGGAGGCTATGGGTCAGTGATGGCTAACCTTGGCACTCCAGTTGTGGTAAAACTAAAAGTCCCGTCAGGCATTGCAATGCTCTGACAGCTCTAAGCATAACTCGGGGAGGCAGAGGCATGATGGGATTTGTAGTTTTTGGACAGTTGGAGTGCCAAGGTTAGCCATCACTGCCGTAGGTTGTGGAAGAGAAAGTTTAAAACTTTAAAAGATGTCTTTTTTTGTTTTATGTTTGTCATACTCACTGCTTGGTGGTCCGGCCCTCTTATTTAGAGGAGCAACGGGCTGATGGTTTAATTTCAGTGTGTGATGCCATAAAGATCGATACTTTCTAATTGCAGATACCACCCAACTATTTTTTACAGCTCACTTTGTGGGCCTTTTTATGTGTAAAATATGTGTATGTCTGTGATTGTTTGTATTATGCATGTTAGATGGTTTATCTTTTTGTTATATGTTTGTCATTCTCACCATATTGTGGTCCTGTGCTCCTTTTTTTAGGAGTGCGATGGGCTGATAGTGTAGTTTTACTTCTTTCTTTTTAGTGTGTGATGCCATAAGGCGTTACATACAGTCGCAAGAACCATTGACTAAGTAGAGGAATGGCTATGGCTATTGGGGAGGAGGAGGCCATAGGTCAGTGATGGCTAAAGTTGACACTACAGCTGTGGTAAAACTTATTGTCCCATCAGGCATTGCAATGCTCTGACAGCTTTAAGCGTAACTCGGGGAGGCAGAGGCATGATGGGATTTGTAGTTTTGGACAGTTGGAGTGCCAAGGTTAGCCATCACTGTCATAGGTTGTTGAGGAGAAAGTTTAAAACTTTAAAAGATGTCATTTTTTTTTTATTTTCACTGCTTGGTGGTCCGGCCCTCTTATTTAGAGGAGCGACGGGCTGTTGGTTTAATTTAAGTGTGTTATGCCATAAAGATCGGTACTTACTATTCGCAGATACCACCCAACTATTTTTTACAGCTCACTTTGTGGGCCTTTTTATGGGTAAAATATGTGTATGTCTGTGATTGGTTGTATTATGCATGATAGATGCTTTATCTTTTTGTTATATGTTTGTCATTCTCACCATATTGTGGTCCGGCGCTCCTTTTTTAGGAGTGCGACGGGCTGATAGTGTAGTTTTACTTGTTTCTTTTTAGTGTGTGATGCCATAAGGCGTTACATACAGTCGCAAGAACCATTGACTTAGGAGAGGAATGGCTATGGCTATTGGGGAGGAGGGGGCCATAGGTCAGTGATGGCTAACCTTGACACTCCAGCTGTGGTAAAACTTATTGTCCCATCAGGCATTGCAATGCTCTGACAGCTCTAAGCGTAACTCGGGGAGGCAGAGGCATGATGGGATTTGTAGTTTTTAGACAGTTGGAGTGCCAAGGTTAGCCATCACTGCCATAGGTTGTGGAGGAGAAAGTTTAAAACTTTAAAAGATGTCATTTTTTTTTCCATTCTCACTGCTTGGTGGTCCGGCCCTCTTATTTAGAGGAGCAACGGGCTGATGGTTTAATTTCAGTGTGTGATGCCATAAAGATCGATACTTTCTATTCGCAGATACCACCCAACTATTTTTTACAGCTCACTTTGTGGGCCTTTTTATGGGTAAAATATGTGTATGTCTGTGATTGTTTGTATTATGCATGTTAGATGCTTTATCTTTTTGTTATATGTTTGTCATTCTCACCATATTGTGGTCCGGCGCTTCTTTTTTAGGAGTGCGACGGGCTGATAGTGTAGTTTTACTTGTTTCTTTTTAGTGTGTGATGCCATAAGGCGTTACATACAGTCGCAAGAACCATTGACTTAGGAGAGGAATGGCTATGGCTATTGGGGAGGAGGAGACCATTGGTCAGTGATGGCTAACCTTGGCATTCCAGCTGTGGTAAAACGAAAAGTCCCGTCAGGCATTGCAATGCTCTGACAGCTCTAAGCATAACTCGGGGAGGCAGAGGCATGATGGGATTTGTAGTTTTTGGACAGTTGGCCAAGTTTTTGGACAAGTGCCAAGGTTAGCCATCACTGCCGTAGGTTGTGGAAGAGAAAGTTTAAAACTTTAAAAGATGTCTTTTTTTGTTTTATGTTTGTCATACTCACTGCTTGGTGGTCCGGCCCACTTATTTAGAGGAGCGACAGGCTGATGGTTTAATTTCAGTGTGTGATGCCATAAAGATCGGTACTTTCTATTCACAGATACCACCCAACTATTTTTTACAGCTCACTTTGTGGGCCTTTTTATGTGTAAAATATGTGTATGTCTGTGATTGTTTGTATTATGCATGTTAGATGCTTTATCTTTTTGTTATATGTTTGTCATTCTCACCATATTGTGGTCCGGCGCTCCTTTTTTAGGAGTGCGACGGGCTGATAGTGTAGTATTACTTGTTTTTTTTAGTGTGTGATGCCATAAGGCGTTACATACAGTCGCAAGAACCATTGACTTAGGAGAGAAATGGCTATGGCTATTGGGAAGGAGGAGGCTATGGGTCAGTGATGGCTAACCTTGGCACTCCAGTTGTGGTAAAACTAAAAGTCCCGTCAGGCATTGCAATGCTCTGACAGCTCTAAGCATAACTCGGGGAGGCAGAGGCATGATGGGATTTGTAGTTTTTGGACAGTTGGAGTGCCAAGGTTAGCCATCACTGCCGTAGGTTGTGGAAGAGAAAGTTTAAAACTTTAAAAGATGTCATTTTTTTTTTTCATTCTCACTGCTTGGTGGTCCGGCCCTCTTATTTAGAGAAGCAACAGGCTGATGGTTTAATTTCAGTGTGTGATGCCATAAAGATCGATACTTTCTATTCGCAGGTACCACCCAACTATTTTTTACAGCTCACTTTGTGGGCCTTTTTATGGGTAAAATGTGTATGTCTGTGATTGGTTGTATTATGCATGTTAGATGCTTTATCTTTTTGTTATATGTTTGTCATTCTCACCATATTGTGGTCCGGCGCTCCTTTTTTAGGAGTGCGACGGGCTGATAGTGTAGTATTTTTTTTTAACAGGTAAAATTTTTATTGTATTTTTGTTTGCATGTGAAATACAACATTGAAAAACATTTCAACGTTTCAACAGTTTAACATATTAAAACATAACCTTATGGGTAAGTTAGTATATTCCTGAGAAGGAAGATTAAGGAAAGAGTAGAGGCTCCCCTCAAGTAAGACCTCAAGGGAAGCGGAAAGAAAGGAAGGAAAAAAAGAAAGGTAGAAAGATCATAGTCCTGTTACACGTGATATAAAATGTAGCATAGTCAACCTACATCAAACATCAGTGGCATATCTCATGCTTTATAAGATAGTCTCACAGTACATAAAAGAGCATCTTTTTGAATATCAAATCAGCACTTGCAGTAGTATAAAAGAAATTAATAATGTATGCCATGCCAGGGCTTATTTATACATAAAGATAGCATTCACAATGTCTTCGCATAGGTCTCATCTACCCGTTGACTTTTAGTCTGATGTGTATCTCTATAGATAATAGGGAGGCTGGTCCAGAAGTAGTTAGTTTCTACTATACGACAGACTCACGTAGAGTGGAGTGTGTACTATAATAGCTTGCCTAATATACATTGTTAGATGTCAGACAGCACTGCACCGCAATATTTATAGCACCACCCAGACCATATATAGTCAAATTTTTTGGAGCAATTCCGGCTTTTATAGGTCATTTTACATAAAGGAAGAGATTTATTAACTGTATTAATCCATTCTGCTTTAGTGGGTACGGTAGCCTGGTTCCAGTGAGATAATATAATCTTTCTGGCAGTGTGACATAGTGTAAAGATCATTGCTTGTTTATGTTTACCATAACTGTCTTTTTTAAAAATACCCAGCATAGCCATTTTTGGCTCAAACTTGAAGGGTGTGTCTAATACATTTTCTATGGTCTTTTCAATTTGATCCCAGTATCTGGCCAGCGCTGGACAGGTCCAGAACATGTGAAGGAAGTTTCCCTCTGTTGTTCCGCATCTAGTGCAGGTGTCGGGATGGGAACCATTGATTTTATGCAGTCTGCTAGGAGTAAAATAGACTTTGTGAAGGTATTTTAGTTGGATTAATCTGTCCCTGGATGAGATCAAGACCCTCGCCCCCCTGCCCACCGCCTCCTCCCATTCCTCTTCCTCTATTTCTCCTAGGTCATTGACCCATTGTCTATATATTTTACTCGTATTGTGGCCCAATTGGATAAGGATTTCTGCATAAATAGCTGATAATGGTTTGGCTAATCTCTCTATTATAAGGAGGGCTTCAAGTGGATCTGACTCTAGTCGCAGGCTCTCCCTACCAAATTGTGAGTTGAATGCGTGTGAAAGTTGTAGGAATCTGAAGCTCATATGATTACGGAGGCCATATAATTGTTGTAACTCCAAAAATGTCAATAGGGTTCCGTTGGGGGCTATGTCTTTTAGAATTTTTATGCCATGTTTAACCCAGAGTGCAGGGTCTGGAATGGTAGAGAGCTGGGGGGGATAGTGTAGTATTACTTGTTTTTTTTTTTAGTGTGTGATGCCATAAGGCGTTACATACAGTCGCAAGAACCATTGACTTAGGAGAGGAATGGCTATGGCTATTGGGGAGGAGGAGACCATTGGTCAGTGATGGGTAACCTTGGCACTCCAGCTGTGGTAAAACTAAAAGTCCCGTCAGGCATTGCAATGCTCTGACAGCTCTAAGCATAACTCGGGGAGGCAGAGGCATGATGGGATTTGTAGTTTTTGGACAGTTGGAGTGCCAAGGTTAGCCATCACTGCCGTAGGTTGTGGAGGAGAAAGTTTAAAACTTTAAAAGATGTCTTTTTTTGTTTTATGTTTGTCATACTCACTGCTTGGTGGTCCGGCCCACTTATTTAGAGGAGCGACAGGCTGATGGTTTAATTTCAGTGTGTGATGCCATAAAGATCTGTACTTTCTATTCACAGATACTACCCAACTATTTTTTACAGCTCACTTTGTGGGCCTTTTTATGTGTAAAATATGTGTATGTCTGTGATTGTTTGTATTATGCATGTTAGATGCTTTATCTTTTTGTTATATGTTTGTCATTCTCAACATATTGTGGTCCGGCGCTCCTTTTTTAGGAGTGCGACGGGCTGATAGTGTAGTATTACTTGTTTTTTTTTAGTGTGTGATGCCATAAGGCGTTACATACAGTCGCAAGAACCATTGACTTAGGAGAAAAATGGCTATGGCTATTGGGAAGGAGGAGGCTATGGGTCAGTGATGGCTATCCTTGGCACTCCAGTTGTGGTAAAACTAAAAGTCCCGTTAGGCATTGCAATGCTCTGACAGCTCTAAGCATAACTCGGGGAGGCAGAGGCATGATGGGATTTGTAGTTTTTGGACAGTTGGAGTGCCAAGGTTAGCCATCACTGCCGTAGGTTGTGGAGGAGAAAGTTTAAAACTTTAAAAGATGTCTTTTTTTGTTTTATGTTTGTCATACTCACTGCTTGGTGGTCCGGCCCTTTTATTTAGAGGAGCAACGGGCTGATGGTTTAATTTCAGTGTGTGATGCCATAAAGATCGATACTTTCTAATTGCAGATACCACCCAACTATTTTTTACAGCTCACTTTGTGGGCCTTTTTATGTGTAAAATATGTGTATGTCTGTGATTGTTTGTATTATGCATGTTAGATGGTTTATCTTTTTGTTATATGTTTGTCATTCTCACCATATTGTGGTCCCGTGCTCCTTTTTTTAGGAGTGCGATGGGCTGATAGTGTAGTTTTACTTCTTTCTTTTTAGTGTGTGATGCCATAAGGCGTTACATACAGTCGCAAGAACCATTGACTAAGTAGAGGAATGGCTATGGCTATTGGGGAGGAGGAGGCCATAGGTCAGTGATGGCTAAAGTTGACACTACAGCTGTGGTAAAACTTATTGTCCCATCAGGCATTGCAATGCTCTGACAGCTCTAAGCGTAACTCGGGGAGGCAGAGGCATGATGGGATTTGTAGTTTTTGGACAGTTGGAGTGCCAAGGTTAGCCATCACTGTCATAGGTTGTTGAGGAGAAAGTTTAAAACTTTAAAAGATGTCATTTTTTTTTCATTCTCACTGCTTGGTGGTCCGGCCCTCTTATTTAGAGGAGCGACGGGCTGTTGGTTTAATTTAAGTGTTTTATGCCATAAAGATCGGTACTTACTATTCGCAGATACCACCCAACTATTTTTTACAGCTCACTTTGTGGGCCTTTTTATGGGTAAAATATGTGTATGTCTGTGATTGGTTGTATTATGCATGATAGATGCTTTATCTTTTTGTTATATGTTTGTCATTCTCACCATATTGTGGTCCGGCGCTCCTTTTTTAGGAGTGCGACGGGCTGATAGTGTAGTTTTACTTGTTTCTTTTTAGTGTGTGATGCCATAAGGCGTTACATACAGTCGCAAGAACCATTGACTTAGGAGAGGAATGGCTATGGCTATTGGGGAGGAGGGGGCCATAGGTCAGTGATGGCTAACCTTGACACTCCAGCTGTGGTAAAACTTATTGTCCCATCAGGCATTGCAATGCTCTGACAGCTCTAAGCGTAACTCGGGGAGGCAGAGGCATGATGGGATTTGTAGTTTTTAGACAGTTGGAGTGCCAAGGTTAGCCATCACTGCCATAGGTTGTGGAGGAGAAAGTTTAAAACTTTAAAAGATGTCATTTTTTTTTCCATTCTCACTGCTTGGTGGTCCGGCCCTCTTATTTAGAGGAGCAACGGGCTGATGGTTTAATTTCAGTGTGTGATGCCATAAAGATCGATACTTTCTATTCGCAGATACCACCCAACTATTTTTTACAGCTCACTTTGTGGGCCTTTTTATGGGTAAAATATGTGTATGTCTGTGATTGGTTGTATTATGCATGTTAGATGCTTTATCTTTTTGTTATATGTTTGTCATTCTCACCATATTGTGGTCCGGCGCTCCTTTTTTAGGAGTGCGACGGGCTGATAGTGTAGTATTACTTGTTTTTTTTTAGTGTGTGATGCCATAAGGCGTTACATACAGTCGCAAGAACCATTGACTTAGGAGAGGAATGGCTATGGCTATTGGGGAGGAGGAGACCATTGGTCAGTGATGGGTAACCTTGGCACTCCAGCTGTGGTAAAACTAAAAGTCCCGTCAGGCATTGCAATGCTCTGACAGCTCTAAGCATAACTCGGGGAGGCAGAGGCATGATGGGATTTGTAGTTTTTGGACAGTTGGAGTGCCAAGGTTAGCCATCACTGCCGTAGGTTGTGGAGGAGAAAGTTTAAAACTTTAAAAGATGTCTTTTTTTGTTTTATGTTTGTCATACTAACTGCTTGGTGGTCCGGCCCACTTTTTTAGAGGAGCGACAGGCTGATGGTTTAATTTCAGTGTGTGATGCCATAAAGATCTGTACTTTCTATTCACAGATACCACCCAACTATTTTTTACAGCTCACTTTGTGGGCCTTTTTATGTGTAAAATATGTGTATGTCTGTGATTGTTTGTATTATGCATGTTAGATGCTTTATCTTTTTGTTATATGTTTGTCATTCTCACCATATTGTGGTCCGGCGCTCCTTTTTTAGGAGTGCGACGGGCTGATAGTGTAGTATTACTTGTTTTTTTTTAGTGTGTGATGCCATAAGGCGTTACATACAGTCGCAAGAACCATTGACTTAGGAGAGAAATGGCTATGGCTATTGGGAAGGAGGAGGCTATGGGTCAGTGATGGCTAACCTTGGCACTCCAGTTGTGGTAAAACTAAAAGTCCCGTCAGGCATTGCAATGCTCTGACAGCTCTAATCATAACTCGGGGAGGCAGAGGCATGATGGGATTTGTAGTTTTTGGACAGTTGGAGTGCCAAGGTTAGCCATCACTGCCGTAGGTTGTGGAAGAGAAAGTTTAAAACTTTAAAAGATGTCTTTTTTTGTTTTATGTTTGTCATACTCACTGCTTGGTGGTCCGGCCCTCTTATTTAGAGGAGCAACGGGCTGATGGTTTAATTTCAGTGTGTGATGCCATAAAGATCGATACTTTCTAATTGCAGATACCACCCAACTATTTTTTACAGCTCACTTTGTGGGCCTTTTTATGTGTAAAATATGTGTATGTCTGTGATTGTTTGTATTATGCATGTTAGATGGTTTATCTTTTTGTTATATGTTTGTCATTCTCACCATATTGTGGTCCCGTGCTCCTTTTTTTAGGAGTGCGATGGGCTGATAGTGTAGTTTTACTTCTTTCTTTTTAGTGTGTGATGCCATAAGGCGTTACATACAGTCGCAAGAACCATTGACTAAGTAGAGGAATGGCTATGGCTATTGGGGAGGAGGAGGCCATAGGTCAGTGATGGCTAAAGTTGACACTACAGCTGTGGTAAAACTTATTGTCCCATCAGGCATTGCAATGCTCTGACAGCTCTAAGCGTAACTCGGGGAGGCAGAGGCATGATGGGATTTGTAGTTTTTGGACAGTTGGAGTGCCAAGGTTAGCCATCACTGTCATAGGTTGTTGAGGAGAAAGTTTAAAACTTTAAAAGATGTCATTTTTTTTTTCATTCTCACTGCTTGGTGGTCCGGCCCTCTTATTTAGAGGAGCGACGGGCTGTTGGTTTAATTTAAGTGTGTTATGCCATAAAGATCGGTACTTACTATTCGCAGATACCACCCAACTATTTTTTACAGCTCACTTTGTGGGCCTTTTTATGGGTAAAATATGTGTATGTCTGTGATTGGTTGTATTATGCATGATAGATGCTTTATCTTTTTGTTATATGTTTGTCATTCTCACCATATTGTGGTCCGGCGCTCCTTTTTTAGGAGTGCGACGGGCTGATAGTGTAGTTTTACTTCTTTCTTTTTAGTGTGTGATGCCATAAGGCGTTACATACAGTCGCAAGAACCATTGACTTAGGAGAGGAATGGCTATGGCTATTGGGGAGGAGGGGGCCATAGGTCAGTGATGGCTAACCTTGACACTCCAGCTGTGGTAAAACTTATTGTCCCATCAGGCATTGCAATGCTCTGACAGCTCTAAGCGTAACTCGGGGAGGCAGAGGCATGATGGGATTTGTAGTTTTTAGACAGTTGGAGTGCCAAGGTTAGCCATCACTGCCATAGGTTGTGGAGGAGAAAGTTTAAAACTTTAAAAGATGTCATTTTTTTTTTCCATTCTCACTGCTTGGTGGTCCGGCCCTCTTATTTAGAGGAGCAACGGGCTGATGGTTTAATTTCAGTGTGTGATGCCATAAAGATCGATACTTTCTATTCGCAGATACCACCCAACTATTTTTTACAGCTCACTTTGTGGGCCTTTTTATGGGTAAAATATGTGTATGTCTGTGATTGGTTGTATTATGCATGTTAGATGCTTTATCTTTTTGTTATATGTTTGTCATTCTCACCATATTGTGGTCCGGCGCTCCTTTTTTAGGAGTGCGACGGGCTGATAGTGTAGTTTTACTTGTTTCTTTTTAGTGTGTGATGCCATAAGGCGTTACATACAGTCGCAAGAACCATTGACTTAGGAGAGGAATGGCTATGGCTATTGGGGAGGAGGAGACCATTGGTCAGTGATGGCTAACCTTGGCATTCCAGCTGTGGTAAAACTAAAAGTCCCGTCAGGCATTGCAATGCTCTGACAGCTCTAAGCATAACTCGGGGAGGCAGAGGCATGATGGGATTTGTAGTTTTTGGACAGTTGGCCAAGTTTTTGGACAAGTGCCAAGGTTAGCCATCACTGCCGTAGGTTGTGGAAGAGAAAGTTTAAAACTTTAAAAGATGTCTTTTTTTGTTTTATGTTTGTCATACTCACTGCTTGGTGGTCCGGCCCACTTATTTAGAGGAGCGACAGGCTGATGGTTTAATTTCAGTGTGTGATGCCATAAAGATCGGTACTTTCTATTCACAGATACCACCCAACTATTTTTTACAGCTCACTTTGTGGGCCTTTTTATGTGTAAAATATGTGTATGTCTGTGATGGTTTGTATTATGCATGTTAGATGCTTTATCTTTTTGTTATATGTTTGTCATTCTCACCATATTGTGGTCCGGCGCTCCTTTTTTAGAAGTGCGACGGGCTGATAGTGTAGTATTACTTGTTTTTTTTTAGTGTGTGATGCCATAAGGCGTTACATACAGTCGCAAGAACCATTGACTTAGGAGAGAAATGGCTATGGCTATTGGGAAGGAGGAGGCTATGGGTCAGTGATGGCTAACCTTGGCACTCCAGTTGTGGTAAAACTAAAAGTCCCGTCAGGCATTGCAATGCTCTGACAGCTCTAAGCATAACTCGGGGAGGCAGAGGCATGATGGGATTTGTAGTTTTTGGACAGTTGGAGTGCCAAGGTTAGCCATCACTGCCGTAGGTTGTGGAAGAGAAAGTTTAAAACTTTAAAAGATGTCTTTTTTTGTTTTATGTTTGTCATACTCACTGCTTGGTGGTCCGGCCCTCTTATTTAGAGGAGCAACGGCTGATGGTTTAATTTCAGTGTGTGATGCCATAAAGATCGATACTTTCTAATTGCAGATACCACCCAACTATTTTTTACAGCTCACTTTGTGGGCCTTTTTATGTGTAAAATATGTGTATGTCTGTGATTGTTTGTATTATACATGTTAGATGGTTTATCTTTTTGTTATATGTTTGTCATTCTCACCATATTGTGGTCCCGTGCTCCTTTTTTTAGGAGTGCGATGGGCTGATAGTGTAGTTTTACTTCTTTCTTTTTAGTGTGTGATGCCATAAGGCGTTACATACAGTCGCAAGAACCAAGAACCATTGACTAAGTAGAGGAATGGCTATGGCTATTGGGGAGGAGGAGGCCATAGGTCAGTGATGGCTAAAGTTGACACTACAGCTGTGGTAAAACTTATTGTCCCATCAGGCATTGCAATGCTCTGACAGCTCTAAGCGTAACTCGGGGAGGCAGAGGCATGGTGGGATTTGTAGTTTTTGGACAGTTGGAGTGCCAAGGTTAGCCATCACTGTCATAGGTTTTTGAGGAGAAAGTTTAAAACTTTAAAAGATGTCATTTTTTTTTTCATTCTCACTGCTTGGTGGTCCGGCCCTCTTATTTAGAGGAGCGACGGGCTGTTGGTTTAATTTAAGTGTGTTATGCCATAAAGATCGGTACTTACTATTCGCAGATACCACCCAACTATTTTTTACAGCTCACTTTGTGGGCCTTTTTATGGGTAAAATATGTGTATGTCTGTGATTGGTTGTATTATGCATGATAGATGCTTTATCTTTTTGTTATATGTTTGTCATTCTCACCATATTGTCGTCCGGCGCTCCTTTTTTAGGAGTGCGACGGGCTGATAGTGTAGTTTTACTTGTTTCTTTTTAGTGTGTGATGCCATAAGGCGTTACATACAGTCGCAAGAACCATTGACTTAGGAGAGGAATGGCTATGGCTATTGGGGAGGAGGGAGCCATAGGTCAGTGATGGCTAACCTTGACACTCCAGCTGTGGTAAAACTTATTGTCCCATCAGGCATTGCAATGCTCTGACAGCTCTAAGCGTAACTCGGGGAGGCAGAGGCATGATGGGATTTGTAGTTTTTGGACAGTTGGAGTGCCAAGGTTAGCCATCACTGCCATAGGTTGTGGAGGAGAAAGTTTAAAACTTTAAAAGATGTCAATTTTTTTTCCATTCTCACTGCTTGGTGGTCCGGCCCTCTTATTTAGAGGAGCGACAGGCTGATGGTTTAATTTCAGTGTGTGATGCCATAAAGATCTGTACTTTCTATTCACAGATACCACCCAACTATTTTTTACAGCTCACTTTGTGGGCCTTTTTATGTGTAAAATATGTGTATGTCTGTGATTGTTTGTATTATGCATGTTAGATGCTTTATCTTTTTGTTATATGTTTGTCATTCTCACCATATTGTGGTCCGGCGCTCCTTTTTTAGGAGTGCGACGGGCTGATAGTGTAGTTTTACTTGTTTCTTTTTAGTGTGTGATGCCATAAGGCGTTACATACAGTCGCAAGAACCATTGACTTAGGAGAGGAATGGCTATGGCTATTGGGGAGGAGAAGGCCATAGGTCAGTGATGGCTAACCTTGGCACTCCAGTTGTGGTAAAATTAAAACTCCCATCAGGCATTGCAATGCTCTGACAGCTCTAAGCATATCTCGGGGAGGCAGAGGCATGATGGGATTTGTAGTTTTTGGACAGTTGGAGTGCCAAGGTTAGCCATCACTGCCGTAGGTTGTGGAAGAGAAAGTTTAAAACTTTAAAAGATGTCTTTTTTTTTTTTTTTTCATACTCACTGCTTGGTGGTCCGGCCCTCTTATTTAGAGGAGCAACGGGCTGATGGTTTAATTTAAGTGTGTTATGCCATAAAGATTGGTACTTACCATTCGCAGATATACCCAACTATTTTGTACAGCTCACTTTGTTGGCCTTTTTATGTATAAAAAATGTGTGTCTGTGATTTGTCTTATGCATGTTAAATGGTTTATCTTTTTGTTATATGTTAGTCATTCTAACCATATCGTGGTCCGGCGCTCCTTTTTTAGGAGTGCGACGGGCTGATAGTGTAGTTTTACTTGTTTCTTTTTAGTGTGTGATGCCATAAGGCGTTACATACAGTCGCAAGAACCATTGACTTAGGAGAGGAATGGCTATGGCTATTGGGGAGGAGGGGGCCATAGGTCAGTGATGGCTAACCTTGACACTCCAGCTGTGGTAAAACTTATTGTCCCATCAGGCATTGCAATGCTCTGACAGCTCTATGCGTAACTCGGGGAGGCAGAGGCATGATGGGATTTGTAGTTTTTGGACAGTTGGAGTGCCAAGGTTAGCCATCACTGCCATAGGTTGTGGAGGAGAAAGTTTAAAACTTTAAAAGATGTCATTTTTTTTTCATTCTCACTGCTTGGTGGTCCGGCCCTCTTATTTAGAGGAGCAACGGGCTGATGGTTTAATTTCAGTGTGTGATGCCATAAAGATTGGTACTTACCATTCGCAGATACCACCCAACTATTTTGTACAGCTCACTTTGTTGGCCTTTTTATGTATAAAAAATGTGTGTCTGTGATTGTCTTATGCATGTTAAATGGTTTATCTTTTTGTTATATGTTAGTCATTCTAACCATATCGTGGTCCGGCGCTCCTTTTTTAGGAGTGCGACGGGCTGATAGTGTAGTTTTACTTGTTTATTTTTAGTGTGTGATGCCATAAGGCGTTACATACAGTCGCAAGAACCATTGACTTAGGAGAGGAATGGCTATGGCTATTGGGGAGGAGGGGGCCATAGGTCAGTGATGGCTAACCTTGACACTCCAGCTGTGGTAAAACTTATTGTCCCATCAGGCATTGCAATGCTCTGACAGCTCTAAGCGTAACTCGGGGAGGCAGAGGCATGATGGGATTTGTAGTTTTTGGACAGTTGGAGTGCCAAGGTTAGCCATCACTGCCATAGGTTGTGGAGGAGAAAGTTTAAAACTTTAAAAGATGTCATTTTTTTTTCATTCTCACTGCTTGGTGGTCCGGCCCTCTTATTTAGAGGAGCAACAGGCTGATGGTTTAATTTCAGTGTGTGATGCCATAAAGATCGATACTTTCTATTCGCAGGTACCACCCAACTATTTTTTACAGCTCATTTTGTGGGCCTTTTTATGGGTAAAATATGTGTATGTCTGTGATTGGTTGTATTATGCATGTTAGATGCTTTATCTTTTTGTTATATGTTTGTCATTCTCACCATATTGTGGTCCGGGCGCTCCTTTTTTAGGAGTGCGACGGACTGATAGTGTAGTTTTATTTCTTTCTATTTAGTGTGTGATGCCATAAGGCGTTACATACAGTCGCAAGAACCATCGACTTAGGAGAGAAATTGCTATGGCTATTGGGAAGGAGAAGGCTATGGGTCAGTGATGGCTAACCTTGGCACTCCAGTTGTGGTAAAACTAAAAGTCCTGTCAGGCATTGCAATGCTCTGACAGCTCTAAGCATAACTCGGGGAGGCAGAGGCATGATGGGATTTGTAGTTTTTGGACAGTTGGAGTGCCAAGGTTAGCCATCACTGCCGTAGGTTGTGGAAGAGAAAGTTTAAAACTTTAAAGATGTCTTTTTTTTTTTTTCATACTCACTGCTTGGTGGTCCGGCCCTCTTATTTAGAGGAGCGACGGGCTGATGGTTTAATTTCAGTGTGTGATGCCATAAAGATCGGTACTTTCTATTCACAGATACCACCCAACTATTTTTTACAGCTCACTTTGTGGGCCTTTTTATGTGTAAAATATGTGTATGTCTGTGATTGTTTGTATTATGCATGTTAGATGCTTTATCTTTTTGTTATATGTTTGTCATTCTCACCATATTGTGGTCCGGCGCTCCTTTTTTAGGAGTGCGACGGGCTGATAGTGTAGTTTTACTTGTTTCTTTTTAGTGTGTGATGCCATAAGGCGTTACATACAGTCGCAAGAACCATTGACTTAGGAGAGGAATGGCTATGGCTATTGGGGAGGAGGAGACCATTGGTCAGGGATGGCTAACCTTGGCACTCCAGCTGTGGTAAAACTAAAAGTCCCGTCAGGCATAGCAATGCTCTGACAGCTCTAAGTATAACTCGGGGAGGCAGAGGCATGATGGGATTTGTAGCTTTTGGACAGTTGGAGTGCCAAGGTTAGCCATCACTGCCGTAGGTTGTGGAGGAGAAAGTTTAAAACTTTAAAAGATGTCTTTTTTTTTTTCATTCTCACTGCTTGGTGGTCCGGCCCTCTTATTTAGAGGAGCAACGGGCTGATGGTTTAATTTCAGTGTGTGATGCCATAAAGATCGGTACTTTCTATTCACAGATACCACCCAACTATTTTTTACAGCTCACTTTGTGGGCCTTTTTATGTGTAAAATATGTGTATGTCTGTGATTGTTTGTATTATGCATGTTAGATGCTTTATCTTTTTGTTATATGTTTGTCATTCTCACCATATTGTGGTCCGGCGCTCCTTTTTTAGGAGTGCGACGGGCTGATAGTGTAGTTTTACTTGTTTCTTTTTAGTGTGTGATGCCATAAGGCGTTACATACAGTCGCAAGAACCATTGACTTAGGAGAGGAATGGCTATGGCTATTGGGGAGGAGGAGACCATTGGTCAGGGATGGCTAACCTTGGCACTCCAGCTGTGGTAAAACTAAAAGTCCCGTCAGGCATAGCAATGCTCTGACAGCTCTAAGTATAACTCGGGGAGGCAGAGGCATGATGGGATTTGTAGCTTTTGGACAGTTGGAGAGCCAAGGTTAGCCATCACTGCCGTAGGTTGTGGAGGAGAAAGTTTAAAACTTTAAAAGATGTCTTTTTTTTTTTTTCATACTCACTGCTTGGTGGTCCGGCCCTCTTATTTAGAGGAGCGACAGGCTGATGGTTTAATTTAAGTGTGTTATACCATAAAGATCGGTACTTACTATTCGCAGATACCACCCAACTATTTTTTACAGCTCACTTTGTGGGCCTTTTTATGGGTAAAATATGTGTATGTCTGTGATTGGTTGTATTATGCATGTTAGATGCTTTATCTTTTTGTTATGTTTGTCATTCTCACCATATTGTGGTCCGGCGCTCCTTTTTTAGGAGTGCAACGGGCTTATAGTGTAGTATTACCTGTTTTTTTTTAGTGTGTGATGCCATAAGGCGTTACATACAGTCGCAAGAACCAGTGACTTAGGAGAGGAATGGCTATGGCTATTGGGGAGGAGGAGACCATTGGTCAGTGATGGCTAACCTTGGCACTCCAGCTGTGGTAAAACTAAAAGTCCCGTCAGGCATTGCAATGCTCTGACAGCTCTAAGCATAACTCGGGGAGGCAGAGGCATGATGGGATTTGTAGTTTTTGGACAGTTGGAGTGCCAAGGTTAGCCATCACTGCCGTAGGTTGTGGAAGAGAAAGTTTAAAACTTTAAAAGATGTCTTTTTTTGTTTTATGTTTGTCATACTCACTGCTTGGTGGTCCGGCCCTCTTATTTAGAGGAGCAACGGGCTGATGGTTTAATTTCAGTGTGTGATGCCATAAAGATCGATACTTTCTAATTGCAGATACCACCCAACTATTTTTCACAGCTCACTTTGTGGGCCTTTTTATGTGTAAAATATGTGTATGTCTGTGATTGTTTGTATTATGCATGTTAGATGGTTTATCTTTTTGTTATATGTTTGTCATTCTCACCATATTGTGGTCACGTGCTCCTTTTTTTAGGAGTGCGATGGGCTGATAGTGTAGTTTTACTTCTTTCTTTTTAGTGTGTGATGCCATAAGGCGTTACATACAGTCGCAAGAACCATTGACTAAGTAGAGGAATGGCTATGGCTATTGGGGAGGAGGAGGCCATAGGTCAGTGATGGCTAAAGTTGACACTACAGCTGTGGTAAAACTTATTGTCCCATCAGGCATTGCAATGCTCTGACAGCTCTAAGCGTAACTCGGGGAGGCAGAGGCATGATGGGATTTGTAGTTTTTGGACAGTTGGAGTGCCAAGGTTAGCCATCACTGTCATAGGTTGTTGAGGAGAAAGTTTAAAACTTTAAAAGATGTCATTTTTTTTTCATTCTCACTGCTTGGTGGTCCGGCCCTCTTATTTAGAGGAGCGACGGGCTGTTGGTTTAATTTAAGTGTGTTATGCCATAAAGATCGGTACTTACTATTCGCAGATACCACCCAACTATTTTTTAGAGCTCACTTTGTGGGCCTTTTTATGGGTAAAATATGTGTATGTCTGTGATTGTTTGTATTATGCATGATAGATGCTTTATCTTTTTGTTATATGTTTGTCATTCTCACCATATTGTGGTCCGGCGCTCCTTTTTTAGGAGTGCGACGGGCTGATAGTGTAGTTTTACTTGTTTCTTTTTAGTGTGTGATGCCATAAGGCGTTACATACAGTCGCAAGAACCATTGACTTAGGAGAGGAATGGCTATGGCTATTGGGGAGGAGGAGACCATTGGTCAGGGATGGCTAACCTTGGCACTCCAGCTGTGGTAAAACTAAAAGTCCTGTCAGGCATAGCAATGCTCTGACAGCTCTAAGTATAACTCGGGGAGGCAGAGGCATGATGGGATTTGTAGCTTTTGGACAGTTGGAGTGCCAAGGTTAGCCATCACTGCCGTAGGTTGTGGAGGAGAAAGTTTAAAACTTTAAAAGATGTCTTTTTTTTTTTTTTTTCATACTCACTGCTTGGTGGTCCGGCCCTCCTATTTAGAGGAGCGACGGGCTGATGGTTTAATTTAAGTGTGTTATGCCATAAAGATCGGTACTTACTATTCGCAGATACCACCCAACTATTTTTTACAGCTCACTTTGTGGGCCTTTTTATGGGTAAAATATGTGTATGTCTGTGATTGGTTGTATTATGCATGTTAGATGCTTTATCTTTTTGTTATGTTTGTCATTCTCACCATATTGTGGTCCGGCGCTCCTTTTTTAGGAGTGCAACGGGCTGATAGTGTAGTATTACTTGTTTTTTTTTAGTGTGTGATGCCATAAGGCGTTACATACAGTCGCAAGAACCAGTGACTTAGGAGAGGAATGGCTATGGCTATTGGGGAGGAGGAGACCATTGGTCAGTGATGGCTAACCTTGGCACTCCAGCTGTGGTAAAACTAAAAGTCCCGTCAGGCATTGCAATGCTCTGACAGCTCTAAGCGTAACTCGGGGAGGCAGAGGCATGATGGGATTTGTAGTTTTTGGACAGTTGGAGTGCCAAGGTTAGCCATCACTGCCGTAGGTTGTGGAGGAGAAAGTTTAAAACTTTAAAAGATGTCTTTTTTTGTTTTATGTTTGTCATACTCACTGCTTGGTGGTCCGGCCCACTTATTTAGAGGAGCGACAGGCTGATGGTTTAATTTCAGTGTGTGATGCCATAAAGATCTGTACTTTCTATTCACAGATACCACCCAACTATTTTTTACAGCTCACTTTGTGGGCCTTTTTATGTGTAAAATATGTGTATGTCTGTGATTGTTTGTATTATGCATGTTAGATGCTTTATCTTTTTGTTATATGTTTGTCATTCTCACCATATTGTGGTCCGGCGCTCCTTTTTTAGGAGTGCGACGGGCTGATAGTGTAGTTTTACTTGTTTCTTTTTAGTGTGTGATGCCATAAGGCGTTACATACAGTCGCAAGAACCATTGACTTAGGAGAGGAATGGCTATGGCTATTGGGGAGGAGAAGGCCATAGGTCAGTGATGGCTAACCTTGGCACTCCAGTTGTGGTAAAATTAAAACTCCCATCAGGCATTGCAATGCTCTGACAGCTCTAAGCATATCTCGGGGAGGCAGAGGCATGATGGGATTTGTAGTTTTTGGACAGTTGGAGTGCCAAGGTTAGCCATCACTGCCGTAGGTTGTGGAAGAGAAAGTTTAAAACTTTAAAAGATGTCTTTTTTTTTTTTTTTTCATACTCACTGCTTGGTGGTCCGGCCCTCTTATTTAGAGGAGCAACGGGCTGATGGTTTAATTTAAGTGTGTTATGCCATAAAGATTGGTACTTACCATTCGCAGATATACCCAACTATTTTGTACAGCTCACTTTGTTGGCCTTTTTATGTATAAAAAATGTGTGTCTGTGATTTGTCTTATGCATGTTAAATGGTTTATCTTTTTGTTATATGTTAGTCATTCTAACCATATCGTGGTCCGGCGCTCCTTTTTTAGGAGTGCGACGGGCTGATAGTGTAGTTTTACTTGTTTCTTTTTAGTGTGTGATGCCATAAGGCGTTACATACAGTCGCAAGAACCATTGACTTAGGAGAGGAATGGCTATGGCTATTGGGGAGGAGGGGGCCATAGGTCAGTGATGGCTAACCTTGACACTCCAGCTGTGGTAAAACTTATTGTCCCATCAGGCATTGCAATGCTCTGACAGCTCTAAGCGTAACTCGGGGAGGCAGAGGCATGATGGGATTTGTAGTTTTTGGACAGTTGGAGTGCCAAGGTTAGCCATCACTGCCATAGGTTGTGGAGGAGAAAGTTTAAAACTTTAAAAGATGTCATTTTTTTTTCATTCTCACTGCTTGGTGGTCCGGCCCTCTTATTTAGAGGAGCAACGGGCTGATGGTTTAATTTCAGTGTGTGATGCCATAAAGATTGGTACTTACCATTCGCAGATACCACCCAACTATTTTGTACAGCTCACTTTGTTGGCCTTTTTATGTATAAAAAATGTGTGTCTGTGATTGTCTTATGCATGTTAAATGGTTTATCTTTTTGTTATATGTTAGTCATTCTAACTATATCGTGGTCCGGCGCTCCTTTTTTAGGAGTGCGACGGGCTGATAGTGTAGTTTTACTTGTTTATTTTTAGTGTGTGATGCCATAAGGCGTTACATACAGTCGCAAGAACCATTGACTTAGGAGAGGAATGGCTATGGCTATTGGGGAGGAGGGGGCCATAGGTCAGTGATGGCTAACCTTGACACTCCAGCTGTGGTAAAACTTATTGTCCCATCAGGCATTGCAATGCTCTGACAGCTCTAAGCGTAACTCGGGGAGGCAGAGGCATGATGGGATTTGTAGTTTTTGGACAGTTGGAGTGCCAAGGTTAGCCATCACTGCCATAGGTTGTGGAGGAGAAAGTTTAAAACTTTAAAAGATGTCATTTTTTTTTCATTCTCACTGCTTGGTGGTCCGGCCCTCTTATTTAGAGGAGCAACAGGCTGATGGTTTAATTTCAGTGTGTGATGCCATAAAGATCGATACTTTCTATTCGCAGGTACCACCCAACTATTTTTTACAGCTCACTTTGTGGGCCTTTTTATGGGTAAAATATGTGTATGTCTGTGATTGGTTGTATTATGCATGTTAGATGCTTTATCTTTTTGTTATATGTTTGTCATTCTCACCATATTGTGGTCCGGGCGCTCCTTTTTTAGGAGTGCGACGGACTGATAGTGTAGTTTTACTTCTTTCTATTTAGTGTGTGATGCCATAAGGCGTTACATACAGTCGCAAGAACCATCGACTTAGGAGAGAAATTGCTATGGCTATTGGGAAGGAGAAGGCTATGGGTCAGTGATGGCTAACCTTGGCACTCCAGTTGTGGTAAAACTAAAAGTCCCGTCAGGCATTGCAATGCTCTGACAGCTCTAAGCATAACTCGGGGAGGCAGAGGCATGATGGGATTTGTAGTTTTTGGACAGTTGGAGTGCCAAGGTTAGCCATCACTGCCGTAGGTTGTGGAAGAGAAAGTTTAAAACTTTAAAAGATGTCTTTTTTTTTTTTCATACTCACTGCTTGGTGGTCCGGCCCTCTTATTTAGAGGAGCGACGGGCTGATGGTTTAATTTCAGTGTGTGATGCCATAAAGATCTGTACTTTCTATTCACAGATACCACCCAACTATTTTTTACAGCTCACTTTGTGGGCCTTTTTATGTGTAAAATATGTGTATGTCTGTGATTGGTTTTATTATGCATGATAGATGCTTTATCTTTTTGTTATATGTTTGTCATTCTCACCATATTGTGGTCCGGCGCTCCTTTTTTAGGAGTGCGACGGGCTGATAGTGTAGTTTTACTTGTTTCTTTTTAGTGTGTGATGCCATAAGGCGTTACATACAGTCGCAAGAACCATTGACTTAGGAGAGGAATGGCTATGGCTATTGGGGAGGAGGGGGCCATAGGTCAGTGATGGCTAACCTTGACACTCCAGCTGTGGTAAAACGTATTGTCCCATCAGGCCTTGCAATGCTCTGACAGCTCTAAGCGTAACTCGGGGAGGCAGAGGCATGATGGGATTTGTAGTTTTTCGACAGTTGGGAGTGCCAAGGTTAGCCATCACTGCCATAGGTTGTGGAGGAGAAAGTTTAAAACTTTAAAAGATGTCATTTTTTTTTTCATTCTCACTGCTTGGTGGTCCGGCCCTCTTATTTAGAGGAGCAACGGGCTGATGGTTTAATTTCAGTGTGTGATGCCATAAAGATCGGTACTTTCTATTCACAGATACCACCCAACTATTTTTTACAGCTCACTTTGTGGGCCTTTTTATGTGTAAAATATGTGTATGTCTGTGATTGTTTGTATTATGCATGTTAGATGCTTTATCTTTTTGTTATATGTTTGTCATTCTCACCATATTGTGGTCCGGCGCTCCTTTTTTAGGAGTGCGACGGGCTGATAGTGTAGTTTTACTTGTTTCTTTTTAGTGTGTGATGCCATAAGGCGTTACATACAGTCGCAAGAACCATTGACTTAGGAGAGGAATGGCTATGGCTATTGGGGAGGAGAAGGCCATAGGTCAGTGATGGCTAACCTTGGCACTCCAGTTGTGGTAAAATTAAAACTCCCATCAGGCATTGCAATGCTCTGACAGCTCTAAGCATATCTCGGGGAGGCAGAGGCATGATGGGATTTGTAGTTTTTGGACAGTTGGAGTGCCAAGGTTAGCCATCACTGCCGTAGGTTGTGGAAGAGAAAGTTTAAAACTTTAAAAGATGTCTTTTTTTTTTTTTTTTCATACTCACTGCTTGGTGGTCCGGCCCTCTTATTTAGAGGAGCAACGGGCTGATGGTTTAATTTAAGTGTGTTATGCCATAAAGATTGGTACTTACCATTCGCAGATATACCCAACTATTTTGTACAGCTCACTTTGTTGGCCTTTTTATGTATAAAAAATGTGTGTCTGTGATTTGTCTTATGCATGTTAAATGGTTTATCTTTTTGTTATATGTTAGTCATTCTAACCATATCATGGTCCGGCGCTCCTTTTTTAGGAGTGCGACGGGCTGATAGTGTAGTTTTACTTGTTTCTTTTTAGTGTGTGATGCCATAAGGCGTTACATACAGTCGCAAGAACCATTGACTTAGGAGAGGAATGGCTATGGCTATTGGGGAGGAGGGGGCCATAGGTCAGTGATGGCTAACCTTGACACTCCAGCTGTGGTAAAACTTATTGTCCCATCAGGCATTGCAATGCTCTGACAGCTCTAAGCGTAACTCGGGGAGGCAGAGGCATGATGGGATTTGTAGTTTTTGGACAGTTGGAGTGCCAAGGTTAGCCATCACTGCCATAGGTTGTGGAGGAGAAAGTTTAAAACTTTAAAAGATGTCATTTTTTTTTCATTCTCACTGCTTGGTGGTCCGGCCCTCTTATTTAGAGGAGCAACGGGCTGATGGTTTAATTTCAGTGTGTGATGCCATAAAGATTGGTACTTACCATTCGCAGATACCACCCAACTATTTTGTACAGCTCACTTTGTTGGCCTTTTTATGTATAAAAAATGTGTGTCTGTGATTGTCTTATGCATGTTAAATGGTTTATCTTTTTGTTATATGTTAGTCATTCTAACCATATCGTGGTCCGGCGCTCCTTTTTTAGGAGTGCGACGGGCTGATAGTGTAGTTTTACTTGTTTATTTTTAGTGTGTGATGCCATAAGGCGTTACATACAGTCGCAAGAACCATTGACTTAGGAGAGGAATGGCTATGGCTATTGGGGAGGAGGGGGCCATAGGTCAGTGATGGCTAACCTTGACACTCCAGCTGTGGTAAAACTTATTGTCCCATCAGGCATTGCAATGCTCTGACAGCTCTAAGCGTAACTCGGGGAGGCAGAGGCATGATGGGATTTGTAGTTTTTGGACAGTTGGAGTGCCAAGGTTAGCCATCACTGCCATAGGTTGTGGAGGAGAAAGTTTAAAACTTTAAAAGATGTCATTTTTTTTTCATTCTCACTGCTTGGTGGTCCGGCCCTCTTATTTAGAGGAGCAACAGGCTGATGGTTTAATTTCAGTGTGTGATGCCATAAAGATCGATACTTTCTATTCGCAGGTACCACCCAACTATTTTTTACAGCTCACTTTGTGGGCCTTTTTATGGGTAAAATATGTGTATGTCTGTGATTGGTTGTATTATGCATGTTAGATGCTTTATCTTTTTGTTATATGTTTGTCATTCTCACCATATTGTGGTCCGGCGCTCCTTTTTTAGGAGTGCGACGGGCTGATAGTGTAGTTTTACTTGTTTCTTTTTAGTGTGTGATGCCATAAGGCGTTACATACAGTCGCAAGAACCATTGACTTAGGAGAGGAATGGCTATGGCTATTGGGGAGGAGGAGACCATTGGTCAGGGATGGCTAACCTTGGCACTCCAGCTGTGGTAAAACTAAAAGTCCCGTCAGGCATAGCAATGCTCTGACAGCTCTAAGTATAACTCGGGGAGGCAGAGGCATGATGGGATTTGTAGCTTTTGGACAGTTGGAGTGCCAAGGTTAGCCATCACTGCCGTAGGTTGTGGAGGAGAAAGTTTAAAACTTTAAAAGGTGTCTTTTTTTGTTTTATGTTTGTCATACTCACTGCTTGGTGGTCCGGCCCTCTTATTTAGAGGAGCGACAGGCTGATGGTTTAATTTCAGTGTGTGATGCCATAAAGATCGGTACTTTCTATTCACAGATACCACCCAACTATTTTTTACAGCTCACTTTGTGGGCCTTTTTATGTGTAAAATATGTGTATGTCTGTGATTGTTTGTATTATGCATGTAAGATGGTTTATCTTTTTATTATATGTTTGTCGTTTTCACCATATTGTGGTCCGGCGCTCCTTTTTTAGGAGTGCGACGGGCTGATAGTGTAGTATTACTTGTTTTTTTTTAGTGTGTGATGCCATAAGGCGTTACATACAGTCGCAAGAACAATTGACTTAGGAGAGGAATGGCTATGGCTATTGGGGAGGAGGAGACCATTGGTCAGTGATGGGTAACCTTGGCACTCCAGCTGTGGTAAAACTAAAAGTCCCGTCAGGCATTGCAATGCTCTGACAGCTCTAAGCATAACTCGGGGAGGCAGAGGCATGATGGGATTTGTAGTTTTTGGACAGTTGGAGTGCCAAGGTTAGCCATCACTGCCGTAGGTTGTGGAAGAGAAAGTTTAAAACTTTAAAAGATGTCTTTTTTTTTTTTAATACTCACTGCTTGGTGGTCCGGCCCTCTTATTTAGAGGAGCGACGGGCTGATGGTTTAATTTAAGTGTGTTATGCCATAAAGATCGGTACTTACTATTTGCAGATACCACCCAACTATTTTTTACAGCTCACTTTGTGGGCCTTTTTATGGGTAAAATATGTGTATGTCTGTGATTGGTTGTATTATGTATGTTAGATGCTTTATCTTTTTGTTATATGTTTGTCATTCTCACCATATTGTGGTCCGGCGCTCCTTTTTTAGGAGTGCGACGGGCTGATAGTGTAGTATTACTTGTTTTTTTTTAGTGTGTGATGCCATAAGGCGTTACATACAGTCGCAAGAACAATTGACTTAGGAGAGGAATGGCTATGGCTATTGGGGAGGAGGAGACCATTGGTCAGTGATGGGTAACCTTGGCACTCCAGCTGTGGTAAAACTAAAAGTCCCGTCAGGCATTGCAATGCTCTGACAGCTCTAAGCGTAACTCGGGGAGGCAGAGGCATGATGGGATTTGTAGTTTTTGGACAGTTGGAGTGCCAAGGTTAGCCATCACTGCCGTAGGTTGTGGAAGAGAAAGTTTAAAACTTTAAAAGATGTCTTTTTTTTTTTTAATACTCACTGCTTGGTGGTCCGGCCCTCTTATTTAGAGGAGCGACGGGCTGATGGTTTAATTTAAGTGTGTTATGCCATAAAGATCGGTACTTACCATTCGCAGATACCACCCAACTATTTTGTACAGCTCACTTTGTTGGCCTTTTCATGTATTAAAAATGTGTGTCTGTGATTGTCTTATGCATGTTAAATGGTTTAGCTTTTTGTTATATGTTAGTCATTCTAACCATATCGTGGTCCGGCGCTCCTTTTTTAGGAGTGCGACGGGCTGATAGTGTAGTTTTACTTGTTTCTTTTTAGTGTGTGATGCCATAAGGCGTTACATACAGTCGCAAGAACCATTGACTTAGGAGAGGAATGGCTATGGCTATTGGGGAGGAGGGGGCCATAGGTCAGTGATGGCTAACCTTGACACTCCAGCTGTGGTAAAACTTATTGTCCCGTCAGGCATTGCAATGCTCTGACAGCTCTAAGCGTAACTCGGGGAGGCAGAGGCATGATGGGATTTGTAGTTTTTGGACAGTTGGAGTGCCAAGGTTAGCCATCACTGCCATAGGTTGTGGAGGAGAAAGTTTAAAACTTTAAAAGATGTCATTTTTTTTTCCATTCTCACTGCTTGGTGGTCCGGCCCTCTTATTTAGAGGAGCAACGGGCTGATGGTTTAATTTCAGTGTGTGATGCCATAAAGATCGATACTTTCTATTCGCAGATACCACCCAACTATTTTTTACAGCTCACTTTGTGGGCCTTTTTATGGGTAAAATATGTGTATGTCTGTGATTGGTTGTATTATGCATGTTAGATGCTTTATCTTTTTGTTATATGTTTGTCATTCTCACCATATTGTGGTCCGGCGCTCCTTTTTTAGGAGTGCGACGGGCTGATAGTGTAGTTTTACTTGTTTCTTTTTAGTGTGTGATGCCATAAGGCGTTACATACAGTCGCAAGAACCATTGACTTAGGAGAGGAATGGCTATGGCTATTGGGGAGGAGGAGACCATTGGTCAGTGATGGCTAACCTTGGCATTCCAGCTGTGGTAAAACTAAAAGTCCCGTCAGGCATTGCAATGCTCTGACAGCTCTAAGCATAACTCGGGGAGGCAGAGGCATGATGGGATTTGTAGTTTTTGGACAGTTGGCCAAGTTTTTGGACAAGTGCCAAGGTTAGCCATCACTGCCGTAGGTTGTGGAAGAGAAAGTTTAAAACTTTAAAAGATGTCTTTTTTTGTTTTATGTTTGTCATACTCACTGCTTGGTGGTCCGGCCCTCTTATTTAGAGGAGCGACGGGCTGATGGTTTAATTTCAGTGTGTGATGCCATAAAGATCGGTACTTTCTATTCACAGATACCACCCAACTATTTTTTACAGCTCACTTTGTGGGCCTTTTTATGTGTAAAATATGTGTATGTCTGTGATTGTTTGTATTATGCATGTTAGATGGTTTATCTTTTTGTTATGTTTGTCATTCTCACCATATTGTGGTCCGGCGCTCCTTTTTTAGGAGTGCGACGGGCTGATAGTGTAGTTTTACTTGTTTCTTTTTAGTGTGTGATGCCATAAGGCGTTACATACAGTCGCAAGAACCATTGAGGAGAGGAATGGCTATGGCTATTGGGGAGGAGAAGGCCATAGGTCAGTGATGGCTAACCTTGGCACTCCAGCTGTGGTAAAACTAAAACTCCCATTAGGCATTGCAATGCTCTGACAGCTCTAAGCATAACTCGGGGAGGCAGAGGCATGATGGGATTTGTAGTTTTTGGACAGTTGGAGTCCCAAGGTCAGCCATCACTGCCGTAGGTTGTGGAAGAGAAAGTTTAAAACTTTTAAAGATGTCTTTTTTTGTTTTATGTTTGTCATACTCACTGCTTGGTGGTCCGGCCCTCTTATTTAGAGGAGTGACGGGCTGATGGTTTAATTTCAGTGTGTGATGCCATAAAGATCGGTACTTTCTATTCGCAGATACCACCCAACTATTTTTTACAGCTCACTTTGTGGGCCTTTTTATGTGTGAAATATGTGTATGTCTGTGATTGTTTGTATTATGCATGTTGGATTCTTTATCTTTTTGTTATATGTTTGTCATTCTCACCATATTGTGGTCCGGCGCTCCTTTTTTTAGGAGTGCGATGGGCTGATAGTGTAGTTTTACTTCTTTCTATTTAGTGTGTGATGCCATAAGGCGTTACATACAGTCGCAAGAACCATTTACTTAGGAGAGAAATGGCTATGGCTATTGGGAAGGAGGAGGCCATGGGTCAGTGATGGCTAACCTTGGCACTCCAGCTGTGCTAAAACTAAAAGTCCCGTCAGGCATTGCAATGCTCTGACAGCTCTAAGCATAACTCGGGGAGACAGAGGCATGATGGGATTTGTAGTTTTTGGACAGTTGGAGTGCCAAGGTTAGTCATCACTGCCGTAGGTTGTGGAGGAGAAAGTTTAAAACCTTAAAAGATGTCTTTTTTTGTTTTATGTTTGTCATACTCACTGCTTGGTGGTCCGGCCCTCTTATTTAGAGGAGCGACGGGCTGATGGTTTAATTTCAGTGTGTGATGCCATAAGGATCGGTACTTTCTATTCACAGATACCACCCAACTATTTTTTACAGCTCACTTTGTGGGCCTTTTTATGTGTAAAATATGTGTATGTCTGTGATTGTTTGTATTATGCATGTTAGATGGTTTATCTTTTTGTTATGTTTGTCATTCTCACCATATTGTGGTCCGGCGCTCCTTTTTTAGGAGTGCGACGGGCTGATAGTGTAGTTTTACTTGTTTCTTTTTAGTGTGTGATGCCATAAGGCGTTACATACAGTCGCAAGAACCATTGACTTAGGAGAGGAATGGCTATGGCTATTGGGGAGGAGAAGGCCATAGGTCAGTGATGGCTAACCTTGGCACTCCAGCTGTGGTAAAACTAAAACTCCCATCAGGCATTGCAATGCTCTGACAGCTCTAAGCATATATCGGGGAGGCAAAGGCATGATGGGATTTGTAGTTTTTGGACAGTTGGAGTGCCAAGGTTAGCCATCACTGCCGTAGGTTGTGGAAGAGAAAGTTTAAAACTTTAAAAGATGTCTTTTTTTTTTTCATACTCACTGCTTGGTGGTCCGGCCCTCTTATTTAGAGGAGCAACGGGCTGATGGTTTAATTGAAGTGTGTTATGCCATAAAGATTGGTACTTACCATTCGCAGATACCACCCAACTATTTTGTACAGCTCACTTTGTTGGCCTTTTTATGTATAAAAAATGTGTGTCTGTGATTGTCTTATGCATGTTAAATGGTTTAGCTTTTTGTTATATGTTAGTCATTCTAACCATATCGTGGTCCGGCGCTCCTTTTTTAGGAGTGCGACGGGCTGATAGTGTAGTTTTACTTGTTTCTTTTTAGTGTGTGATGCCATAAGGCGTTACATACAGTCGCAAGAACCATTGACTTAGGAGAGGAATGGCTATGGCTATTGGGGAGGAGGGGGCCATAGGTCAGTGATGGCTAACCTTGACACTCCAGCTGTGGTAAAACTTATTGTCCCATTAGGCATTGCAATGCTCTGACAGCTCTAAGCGTAACTCGGGGAGGCAGAGGCATGATGGGATTTGTAGTTTTTGGACAGTTGGAGTGCCAAGGTTAGCCATCACTGCCATAGGTTGTGGAGGAGAAAGTTTAAAACTTTAAAAGATGTCATTTTTTTTTCCATTCTCACTGCTTGGTGGTCCGGCCCTCTTATTTAGAGGAGCAACGGGCTGATGGTTTAATTTCAGTGTGTGATGCCATAAAGATCGATACTTTCTATTCGCAGATACCACCCAACTATTTTTTACAGCTCACTTTGTGGGCCTTTTTATGGGTAAAATATGTGTATGTCTGTGATTGGTTGTATTATGCATGTTAGATGCTTTATCTTTTTGTTATATGTTTGTCATTCTCACCATATTGTGGTCCGGCGCTCCTTTTTTAGGAGTGCGACGGGCTGATAGTGTAGTTTTACTTGTTTCTTTTTAGTGTGTGATGCCATAAGGCGTTACATACAGTCGCAAGAACCATTGACTTAGGAGAGGAATGGCTATGGCTATTGGGGAGGAGGAGACCATTGGTCAGTGATGGCTAACCTTGGCATTCCAGCTGTGGTAAAACTAAAAGTCCCGTCAGGCATTGCAATGCTCTGACAGCTCTAAGCATAACTCGGGGAGGCAGAGGCATGATGGGATTTGAAGTTTTTGGACAGTTGGCCAAGTTTTTGGACAAGTGCCAAGGTTAGCCATCACTGCCGTAGGTTGTGGAAGAGAAAGTTTAAAACTTTAAAAGATGTCTTTTTTTGTTTTATGTTTGTCATACTCACTGCTTGGTGGTCCGGCCCTCTTATTTAGAGGAGCGACGGGCTGATGGTTTAATTTCAGTGTGTGATGCCATAAAGATCGGTACTTTCTATTCACAGATACCACCCAACTATTTTTTACAGCTCACTTTGTGGGCCTTTTTATGTGTAAAATATGTGTATGTCTGTGATTGTTTGTATTATGCATGTTAGATGGGTTATCTTTTTGTTATGTTTGTCATTCTCACCATATTGTGGTCCGGCGCTCCTTTTTTAGGAGTGCGACGGGCTGATAGTGTAGTTTTACTTGTTTCTTTTTAGTGTGTGATGCCATAAGGCGTTACATACAGTCGCAAGAACCATTGAGGAGAGGAATGGCTATGGCTATTGGGGAGGAGAAGGCCATAGGTCAGTGATGGCTAACCTTGGTACTCCAGCTGTGGTAAAACTAAAACTCCCATCAGGCATTGCAATGCTCTGACAGCTCTAAGCATAACTCGGGGAGGCAGAGGCATGATGGGATTTGTAGTTTTTGGACAGTTGGAGTCCCAAGGTCAGCCATCACTGCCGTAGGTTGTGGAGGAGAAAGTTTAAAACCTTAAAAGATGTCTTTTTTTTTTTTATGTTTGTCATACTCACTGCTTGGTGGTCCGGCCCTCTTATTTAGAGGAGCGACGGGCTGATGGTTTAATTTCAGTGTGTGATGCCATAAGGATCGGTACTTTCTATTCACAGATACCACCCAACTATTTTTTACAGCTCACTTTGTGGGCCTTTTTATGTGTAAAATATGTGTATGTCTGTGATTGTTTGTATTATGCATGTTAGATGTTTTATCTTTTTGTTATGTTTGTCATTCTCACCATATTGTGGTCCGGCGCTCCTTTTTTAGGAGTGCGACGGGCTGATAGTGTAGTTTTACTTGTTTCTTTTTAGTGTGTGATGCCATAAGGCGTTACATACAGTCGCAAGAACCATTGACTTAGGAGAGGAATGGCTATGGCTATTGGGGAGGAGGGGGCCATAGGTCAGTGATGGCTAACCTTGACACTCCAGCTGTGGTAAAACTTATTGTCCCGTCAGGCATTGCAATGCTCTGACAGCTCTAAGCGTAACTCGGGGAGGCAGAGGCATGATGGGATTTGTAGTTTTTGGACAGTTGGAGTGCCAAGGGTGGCCATCACTGCCATAGGTTGTGGAGGAGAAAGTTTAAAACTTTAAAAGATGTCATTTTTTTTCCATTCTCACTGCTTGGTGGTCCGGCCCTCTTATTTAGAGGAGCAACGGGCTGATGGTTTAATTTCAGTGTGTGATGCCATAAAGATCGATATTTTCTATTCGCAGATACCACCCAACTATTTTTTACAGCTCACTTTGTGGGCCTTTTTATGGGTAAAATATGTGTATGTCTGTGATTGGTTGTATTATGCATGTTAGATGGTTTATCTTTTTGTTATATTTGTCATTCTCACCATATTGTGGTCCGGCGCTCCTTTTTTAGGAGTGCGACGGGCTGATAGTGTAGTTTTACTTGTTTCTTTTTAGTGTGTGATGCCATAAGGCGTTACATACAGTCGCAAGAACCATTGACTTAGTAGAGGAATGGCTATGGCTATTGGGGAGGAGGAGACCATTGGTCAGTGATGGCTAACCTTGGCATTCCAGCTGTGGTAAAACTAAAAGTCCTGTCAGGCATTGCAATGCTCTGACAGCTCTAAGCATAACTCGGGGAGGCAGAGGCATGATGGGATTTGTAGTTTTTGGACAGTTGGCCAAGTTTTTGGACAAGTGCCAAGGTTAGCCATCACTGCCGTAGGTTGTGGAAGAGAAAGTTTAAAACTTTAAAAGATGTCTTTTTTTGTTTTATGTTTGTCATACTCACTGCTTGGTGGTCCGGCCCTCTTATTTAGAGGAGCGACGGGCTGATGGTTTAATTTCAGTGTGTGATGCCATAAAGATCAGTACTTTCTATTCACAGATACCACCCAACTATTTTTTACAGCTCACTTTGTGGGCCTTTTTATGTGTAAAATATGTGTATGTCTGTGATTGTTTGTATTATGCATGTTAGATGGTTTATCTTTTTGTTATGTTTGTCATTCTCACCATATTGTGGTCCGGCGCTCCTTTTTTAGGAGTGCGACGAGCTGATAGTGTAGTTTTACTTGTTTCTTTTTAGTGTGTGATGCCATAAGGCGTTACATACAGTCGCAAGAACCATTGAGGAGAGGAATGGCTATGGCTATTGGGGAGGAGAAGGCCATAGGTCAGTGATGGCTAACCTTGGCACTCCAGCTGTGGTAAAACTAAAACTCCCATCAGGCATTGCAATGCTCTGACAGCTCTAAGCATAACTCGGGGAGGCAGAGGCATGATGGGATTTGTAGTTTTTGGACAGTTGGAGTCCCAAGGTCAGCCATCACTGCCGTAGGTTGTGGAAGAGAAAGTTTAAAACTTTTAAAGATGTCTTTTTTTTGTTTTATGTTTGTCATACTCACTGCTTGGTGGTCCGGCCCTCTTATTTAGAGGCGTGACGGGCTGATGGTTTAATTTCAGTGTGTGATGCCATAAAGATCGGTACTTTCTATTCGCAGATACCACCCAACTATTTTTTACAGCTCACTTTGTGGGCCTTTTTATGTGTAAAATATGTGTATGTCTGTGATTGTTTGTATTATGCATGTTAGATTCTTTATCTTTTTGTTATATGTTTGTCATTCTCACCATATTGTGGTCCGGCGCTCCTTTTTTTAGGAGTGCGACGGGCTGATAGTGTAGTTTTACTTCTTTCTATTTAGTGTGTGATGCCATAAGGCGTTACATACAGTCGCAAGAACCATTTACTTAGGAGAGAAATGGCTATGGCTATTGGGAAGGAGGAGGCCATGGGTCAGTGATGGCTAATCTTGGCACTCCAGCTGTGGTAAAACTAAAAGTCCCGTCAGGCATTGCAATGCTCTGACAGCTCTAAGCATAACTCGGGGAGACAGAGGCATGATGGGATTTGTAGTTTTTGGACAGTTGGAGTGCCAAGGTTAGCCATCACTGCCGTAGGTTGTGGAGGAGAAAGTTTAAAACCTTAAAAGATGTCTTTTTTTGTTTTATGTTTGTCATACTCACTGCTTGGTGGTCCGGCCCACTTATTTAGAGGAGCGACAGGCTGATGGTTTAATTTCAGTGTGTGATGCCATAAAGATCGGTACTTTCTATTCACAGATACCACCCAACTATTTTTTACAGCTCACTTTGTGGGCCTTTTTATGTGTAAAATATGTGTATGTCTGTGATTGTTTGTTTGTATTATGCATGTTAGATGGTTTATCTTTTTGTTATGTTTGTCATTCTCACCATATTGTTGTCCGGCGCTCCTTTTTTAGGAGTGCGACGGGCTGATAGTGTAGTTTTACTTGTTTCTTTTTAGTGTGTGATGCCATAAGGCGTTACATACAGTCGCAAGAACCATTGACTTAGGAGAGGAATAGCTATGGCTATTGGGGAGGAGGGGGCCATAGGTCAGTGATGGCTAACCTTGACACTCCAGCTGTGGTAAAACTTATTGTCCCATCAGGCATTGCAATGCTCTGACAGCTCTAAGCGTAACTCGGGGAGGCAGAGGCATGATGGGATTTGTAGTTTTTGGACAGTTGGAGTGCCAAGGTTAGCCATCACTGCCATAGGTTGTGGAGGAGAAAGTTTAAAACTTTAAAAGATGTCATTTTTTTTCCATTCTCACTGCTTGGTGGTCCGGCCCTCTTATTTAGAGGAGCAACGGGCTGATGGTTTAATTTCAGTGTGTGATGCCATAAAGATCGATACTTTCTATTCCCAGATACCACCCAACTATTTTTTACAGCTCACTTTGTGGGCCTTTTTATGGGTAAAATATGTGTATGTCTGTGATTGGTTGTATTATGCATGTTAGATGCTTTATCTTTTTGTTATATGTTTGTCATTCTCACCATATTGTGGTCCGGCGCTCCTTTTTTAGGAGTGCGACGGGCTGATAGTGTAGTTTTACTTGTTTCTTTTTAGTGTGTGATGCCATAAGGCGTTACATACAGTCGCAAGAACCATTGACTTAGGAGAGGAATGGCTATGGCTATTGGGGAGGAGGAGACCATTGGTCAGTGATGGCTAACCTTGGCATTCCAGCTGTGGTAAAACTAAAAGTCCCGTCAGGCATTGCAATGCTCTGACAGCTCTAAGCATAACTCGGGGAGGCAGAGGCATGATGGGATTTGTAGTTTTTGGACAGTTGGCCAAGTTTTTGGACAAGTGCCAAGGTTAGCCATCACTGCCGTAGGTTGTGGAAGAGAAAGTTTAAAACTTTAAAAGATGTCTTTTTTTGTTTTATGTTTGTCATACTCACTGCTTGGTGGTCCGGCCCTCTTATTTAGAGGAGCGACGGGCTGATGGTTTAATTTCAGTGTGTGATGCCATAAAGATCAGTACTTTCTATTCACAGATACCACCCAACTATTTTTTACAGCTCACTTTGTGGGCCTTTTTATGTGTAAAATATGTGTATGTCTGTGATTGTTTGTATTATGCATGTTAGATGGTTTATCTTTTTGTTATGTTTGTCATTCTCACCATATTGTGGTCCGGCGCTCCTTTTTTAGGAGTGCGACGGGCTGATAGTGTAGTTTTACTTGTTTCTTTTTAGTGTGTGATGCCATAAGGCGTTACATACAGTCGCAAGAACCATTGACTTTGGAGAGGAATGGCTATGGCTATTGGGGAGGAGAAGGCCATAGGTCAGTGATGGCTAACCTTGGCACTCCAGCTGTGGTAAAATTAAAACTCCCATCAGGCATTGCAATGCTCTGACAGCTCTAAGCATATCTCGGGGAGGCAGAGGCATGATGGGATTTGTAGTTTTTGGACAGTTGGAGTGCCAAGGTTAGCCATCACTGCCGTAGGTTGTGGAAGAGAAAGTTTAAAACTTTAAAAGATGTCTTTTTTTTTTTTTCATACTCACTGCTTGGTGGTCCGGCCCTCTTATTTAGAGGAGCAACGGGCTGATGGTTTAATTTAAGTGTGTTATGCCATAAAGATTGGTACTTACCATTCGCAGATACCACCCAACTATTTTGTACAGCTCACTTTGTTGGCCTTTTCATGTATAAAAAATGTGTGTCTGTGATTGTCTTATGCATGTTAAATGGTTTAGCTTTTTGTTATATGTTAGTCATTCTAACCATATCGTGGTCCGGCGCTCCTTTTTTAGGAGTGCGACGGGCTGATAGTGTAGTTTTACTTGTTTCTTTTTAGTGTGTGATGCCATAAGGCGTTACATACAGTCGCAAGAACCATTGACTTAGGAGAGGAATGGCTATGGCTATTGGGGAGCAGGGGGCCATAGGTCAGTGATGGCTAACCTTGACACTCCAGCTGTGGTAAAACTTATTGTCCCATCAGGCATTGCAATGCTCTGACAGCTCTAAGCGTAACTCGGAAAGGCAGAGGCATGATGGGATTTGTAGTTTTTGGACAGTTGGAGTGCCAAGGTTAGCCATCACTGCCATAGGTTGTGGAGGAGAAAGTTTAAAACTTTAAAAGATGTCATTTTTTTTTTCATTCTCACTGCTTGGTGGTCCGGCCCTCTTATTTAGAGGAGCAACAGGCTGATGGTTTAATTTCAGTGTGTGATGCCATAAAGATCGATACTTTCTATTCGCAGATACCAGCCAACTATTTTTTACAGCTCACTTTGTGGGCCTTTTTATGGGTAAAATATGTGTATGTCTGTGATTGGTTGTATTATGCATGTTAGATGCTTTATCTTTTTGTTATATGTTTGTCATTCTCACCATATTGTGGTCCGGCGCTCCTTTTTTAGGAGTGCGACGGGCTGATAGAGTAGTTTTACTTGTTTCTTTTTAGTGTGTGATGCCATAAGGCGTTACATACAGTCGCAAGAACCATTGAGGAGAAAAATGGCTATGGCTATTGGGGAGGAGAAGGCCATAGGTCAGTGATGGCTAACCTTGGCACTCCAGCTGTGGTAAAATTAAAACTCCCATCAGGCATTGCAATGCTCTGACAGCTCTAAGCATAACTCGGGGAGGCAGAGGCATGATGGGATTTGTAGTTTTTGGACAGTTGGAGTCCCAAGGTCAGCCATCACTGCCGTAGGTTGTGGAAGAGAAAGTTTAAAACTTTTAAAGATGTCTTTTTTTTGTTTTATGTTTGTTATACTCACTGCTTGGTGGTCCGGCCCTCCTATTTAGAGGAGTGACGGGCTGATGGTTTAATTTCAGTGTGTGATGCCGTAAAGATCGGTACGTTCTATTCACAGATACTACCCAACTATTTTTTACAGCTCACTTTGTGGGCCTTTTTATGTGTAAAATATGTGTATGTCTGTGATTGTTTGTATTATGCATGTTGGATGCTTTATCTTTTTGTTATATGTTTGTCATTCTTACCATATTGTGGTCCGGCGCTCCTTTTTTAGGAGTGCGACGGGCTGATAGTGTAGTTTTACTTTTTTCTTTTTAGTGTGTGATGCCATAAGGCGTTACGTACAGTCGCAAGAACCATTGACTAAGGAGAGGAATGGCTATGGCTATTGGGGAGGTGGAGGCCATAGGTCAGTGATGGCTAACCTTGGCACTCCAGCTGTGGTAAAACTAAAAGTCCCGTCAGGCATTGCAATGCTCTGACAGCTCTAAGCATAACTCGGGGAGGCAGAGGCATGATGGGATTTGTAGTTTTTGGACAGTTGGAGTGCCAAGGTTAGCCATCACTGCCATAGGTTGTGGAGGAGAAAGTTTAAAACTTTAAAAGATGTCATTTTTTTTTCCATTCTCACTGCTTGGTGGTCCGGCCCTCTTATTTAGAGGAGCAACGGGCTGATGGTTTAATTTCAGTGTGTGATGCCATAAAGATCGATACTTTCTATTCGCAGATACCACCCAACTATTTTTTACAGCTCACTTTGTGGGCCTTTTTATGGGTAAAATATGTGTATGTCTGTGATTGGTTGTATTATGCATGTTAGATGCTTTATCTTTTTGTTATATGTTTGTCATTCTCACCATATTGTGGCCCGGCGCTCCTTTTTTAGGAGTGCGACGGGCTGATAGTGTAGTTTTACTTGTTTCTTTTTAGTGTGTGATGCCATAAGGCGTTACATACAGTCGCAAGAACCATTGACTTAGGAGAGGAATGGCTATGGCTATTGGGGAGGAGGAAACCATTGGTCAGTGATGGCTAACCTTGGCATTCCAGCTGTGGTAAAACTAAAAGTCCCGTCAGGCATTGCAATGCTCTGACAGCTCTAAGCATAACTCGGGGAGGCAGAGGCATGATGGGATTTGTAGTTTTTGGACAGTTGGCCAAGTTTTTGGACAAGTGCCAAGGTTAGCCATCACTGCCGTAGGTTGTGGAAGAGAAAGTTTAAAACTTTAAAAGATGTCTTTTTTTGTTTTATGTTTGTCATACTCACTGCTTGGTGATCCGGCCCTCTTATTTAGAGGAGCGACGGGCTGATGGTTTAATTTCAGTGTGTGATGCCATAAAGATCGGTACTTTCTATTCACAGATACCACCCAACTATTTTTTAAAGCTCACTTTGTGGGCCTTTTTATGTGTAAAATATGTGTATGTCTGTGATTGTTTGTATTATGCATGTTAGATGGTTTATCTTTTTGTTATATTTGTCATTCTCACCATATTGTGGTCCGGCGCTCCTTTTTTAGGAGTGCGACGGGCTGATAGTGTAGTTTTACTTGTTTCTTTTTAGTGTGTGATGCCATAAGGCGTTACATACAGTCGCAAGAACCATTGACTAAGGAGAGGAATGGCTATGGCTATTGGGGAGGAGGAGGCCATAGGTCAGTGATGGCTAACCTTGGCATTCCAGCTGTGGTAAAACTAAAAGTCCCGTCAGGCATTGCAATGCTCTGACAGCTCTAAGCATAACTCGGGGAGGCAGAGGCATGATGGGATTTGTAGTTTTTGGACAGTTGGAGTTACAAGGTGATCCATCACTGCCATAGGTTGTGGAAGAGAAAGTTTAAAACTTTAAAAGATGTCTTTTTTTGTTTTATGTTTGTCATACTCACTGCTTGGTGGCCCGGCCCTCTTATTTAGAGGAGCAATGGGCTGATGGTTTAATTTCAGTGTGTGATGCCATAAAGATCGGTACTTTCTATTCGCAGATACCACCCAACTATTTTTTACAGCTCACTTTGTGGGCCATTTTATGCGTAAAATATGTGTATGTCTGTGATTGTCTTATGCATGTTAAATGGTTTATCTTTTTGTTATATGTTTGTCATTCTCACCATATTGTGGTCCGGCGCTCCTTTTTTAGGAGTGCGACGGGCTGATAGTGTAGTTTTACTTCTTTCTTTTTAGTGTGTGATGCCATAAGGCGTTACATAGAGTCGCAAGAACCATTGACTAAGGAGAGGAATGGCTATGGCTATTGGGGAGGAGGAGGCCATAGGTCAGTGATGGCTAACCTTGGCACTCAAGCTGTGGTATAACTTATTGTCCCATCAGGCATTGCAATGCTCTGACAGCTCTAAGCATAACTCGGGGAGGCAGAGGCATGATGGGATTTGTAGTTTTTGGACAGTTGGAGTGCCAAGGTTAGCCATCACTGTCGTAGGTTGTGGAAGAGAAAGTTTAAAACTTTAAAAGATGTCTTTTTTTTTTCATACTCACTGCTTGGTGGTCCGGCCCTCTTATTTAGAGGAGCGACGGGCTGATGGTTTAATTTAAGTGTGTTATGCCATAAAGATCGGTACTTACTATTCGCAGATACCACCCAACTATTTTGTACAGCTCACTTTGTTGGCCTTTTTATGTATAAAAAATGTGTATGTCTGTGATTGTCTTATGCATGTTAAATGGTTTATCTTTTTGTTATATGTTTGTCATTCTCACCATATTGTGGTCTGGCGCTCCTTTTTTTTAGGAGTGCGATGGGCTGATAGTGTAGTTTTACTTCTTTCTTTTTAGTGTGTGATGCCATAAGGCGTTACATACAGTCGCAAGAACCATTGACTTAGGAGAGGAATGGCTATGGCTATTGGGGAGGAGGAGGCCATAGGTCAGTGATGGCTAACCTTGGCACTCCAGCTGTGGTAAAACTAAAACTCCCATCAGGCATTGCAATGCTCTGACAGCTCTAAGCATAACTCGGGGAGGCAGAGGCATGATGGGATTTGTAGTTTTTGGACAGTTGGAGTGCCAAGGTTAGCCATCACTGCTATAGGTTGTGGAGGAGAAAGTTTAAAACCTTAAAAGATGTCTTTTTTTGTTTTATGTTTGTCATACTCACTGCTTGGTGGTCCGGCCCTCTTATTTAGAGGAGCGACGGGCTGATGGTTTAATTTCAGTGTGTGATGCCATAAAGATCGGTACTTTCTATTCACAGATACCACCCAACTATTTTTTACAGCTCACTTTGTGGGCCTTTTTATGTGTAAAATATGTGTATGTCTGTGATTGTTTGTATTATGCATGTTAGATGGTTTATCTTTTTGTTATGTTTGTCATTCTCACCATATTGTGGTCCGGCGCTCCTTTTTTAGGAGTGCGACGGGCTGATAGTGTAGTTTTACTTGTTTCTTTTTAGTGTGTGATGCCATAAGGCGTTACATACAGTCGCAAGAACCATTGACTTAGGAGAGGAATGGCTATGGCTATTGGGGAGGAGAAGGCCATAGGTCAGTGATGGCTAACCTTGGCACTCCAGCTGTGGTAAAATTAAAACTCCCATCAGGCATTGCAATGCTCTGACAGCTCTAAGCATATATTGGGGAGGCAGAGGCATGATGGGATTTGTAGTTTTTGGACAGTTGGAGTGCCAAGGTTAGCCATCACTGCCGTAGGTTGTGGAAGAGAAAGTTTAAAACTTTAAAAGATGTCTTTTTTTTTTTCATACTCACTGCTTGGTGGTCCGGCCCTCTTATTTAGAGGAGCAACGGGCTGATGGTTTAATTGAAGTGTGTTATGCCATAAAGATTGGTACTTACCATTCGCAGATACCACCCAACTATTTTGTACAGCTCACTTTGTTGGCCTTTTTATGTATAAAAAATGTGTGTCTGTGATTGTCTTATGCTTGTTAAATGGTTTATCTTTTTGTTATATGTTAGTCATTCTAACCATATCGTGGTCCGGCGCTCCTTTTTTAGGAGTGCGACGGGCTGATAGTGTAGTTTTACTTGTTTCTTTTTAGTGTGTGATGCCATAAGGCGTTACATACAGTCGCAAGAACCATTGACTTAGGAGAGGAATGGCTATGGCTATTGGGGAGGAGGGGGCCATAGGTCAGTGATGGCTAACCTTGACACTCCAGCTGTGGTAAAACTTATTGTCCCATCAGGCATTGCAATGCTCTGACAGCTCTAAGCGTAACTCGGGGAGGCAGAGGCATGATGGGATTTGTAGTTTTTGGACAGTTGGAGTGCCAAGGTTAGCCATCACTGCCATAGGTTGTGGAGGAGAAAGTTTAAAACTTTAAAAGATGTCATTTTTTTTTCCATTCTCACTGCTTGGTGGTCCGGCCCTCTTATTTAGAGGAGCAACGGGCTGATGGTTTAATTTCAGTGTGTGATGCCATAAAGATCGATACTTTCTATTCGCAGATACCACCCAACTATTTTTTACAGCTCACTTTGTGGGCCTTTTTATGGGTAAAATATGTGTATGTCTGTGATTGGTTGTATTATGCATGTTAGATGCTTTATCTTTTTGTTATATGTTTGTCATTCTCACCATATTGTGGTCCGGCGCTCCTTTTTTAGGAGTGCGACGGGCTGATAGTGTAGTTTTACTTGTTTCTTTTTAGTGTGTGATGCCATAAGGCGTTACATACAGTCGCAAGAACCATTGACTTAGGAGAGGAATGGCTATGGCTATTGGGGAGGAGGAGACCATTGGTCAGTGATGGCTAACCTTGGCATTCCAGCTGTGGTAAAACTAAAAGTCCCGTCAGGCATTGCAATGCTCTGACAGCTCTAAGCATAACTCGGGGAGGCAGAGGCATGATGGGATTTGTAGTTTTTGGACAGTTGGCCAAGTTTTTGGACAAGTGCCAAGGTTAGCCATCACTGCCGTAGGTTGTGGAAGAGAAAGTTTAAAACTTTAAAAGATGTCTTTTTTTGTTTTATGTTTGTCATACTCACTGCTTGGTGGTCCGGCCCTCTTATTTAGAGGAGCGACGGGCTGATGGTTTAATTTCAGTGTGTGATGCCATAAAGATCGGTACTTTCTATTCACAGATACCACCCAACTATTTTTTACAGCTCACTTTGTGGGCCTTTTTATGTGTAAAATATGTGTATGTCTGTGATTGTTTGTATTATGCATGTTAGATGGTTTATCTTTTTGTTATGTTTGTCATTCTCACCATATTGTGGTCCGGCGCTCCTTTTTTAGGAGTGCGACGGGCTGATAGTGTAGTTTTACTTGTTTCTTTTTAGTGTGTGATGCCATAAGGCGTTACATACAGTCGCAAGAACCATTGAGGAGAGGAATGGCTATGGCTATTGGGGAGGAGAAGGCCATAGGTCAGTGATGGCTAACCGTGGCACTCCAGCTGTGGTAAAACTAAAACTCCCATCAGGCATTGCAATGCTCTGACAGCTCTAAGCATAACTCGGGGAGGCAGAGGCATGATGGGATTTGTAGTTTTTGGACAGTTGGAGTGCCAAGGTTAGCCATCACTGCCGTAGGTTGTGGAAGAGAAAGTTTAAAACTTTAAAAGATGTCTTTTTTTTTTCATACTCACTGCTTGGTGGTCCGGCCCTCTTATTTAGAGGAGCGACGGGCTGATGGTTTAATTTCAGTGTGTGATGCCATAAGGATCGGTACTTTCTATTCACAGATACCACCCAACTATTTTTTACAGCTCACTTTGTGGGCCTTTTTATGTGTAAAATATGTGTATGTCTGTGATTGTTTGTATTATGCATGTTAGATGGTTTATCTTTTTGTTATGTTTGTCATTCTCACCATATTGTGGTCCGGCGCTCCTTTTTTAGGAGTGCGACGGGCTGACAGTGTAGTTTTACTTGTTTCTTTTTAGTGTGTGATGCCATAAGGCGTTACATACAGTCGCAAGAACCATTGACTTAGGAGAGGAATGGCTATGGCTATTGGGGAGGAGGGGGCCATAGGTCAGTGATGGCTAACCTTGACACTCCAGCTGTGGTAAAACTTATTGTCCCGTCAGGCATTGCAATGCTCTGACAGCTCTAAGCGTAACTCGGGGAGGCAGAGGCATGATGGGATTTGTAGTTTTTGGACAGTTGGAGTTCCAAGGTTAGCCATCACTGCCATAGGTTGTGGAGGAGAAAGTTTAAAACTTTAAAAGATGTCTTTTTTTTTTCCATTCTCACTGCTTGGTGGTCCGGCCCTCTTATTTGGAGGAGCAACGGGCTGATGGTTTAATTTCAGTGTGTGATGCCATAAAGATCGATACTTTCTATTCGCAGATACCACCCAACTATTTTTTACAGCTCACTTTGTGGGCCTTTTTATGGGTAAAATATGTGTATGTCTGTGATTGGTTGTATTATGCATGTTAGATGCTTTATCTTTTTGTTATATGTTTGTCATTCTTACCATATTGTGGTCCGGCGCTCCTTTTTTAGGAGTGCGACGGGCTGATAGTGTAGTTTTACTTGTTTCTTTTTAGTGTGTGATGCCATAAGGCGTTACATACAGTCGCAAGAACCATTGACTTAGTAGAGGAATGGCTATGGCTATTGGGGAGGAGGAGACCATTGGTCAGTGATGGCTAACCTTGGCATTCCAGCTGTGGTAAAACTAAAAGTCCCGTCAGGCATTGCAATGCTCTGACAGCTCTAAGCATAACTCGGGGAGGCAGAGGCATGATGGGATTTGTAGTTTTTGGACAGTTGGAGTGCCAAGGTTAGCCATCACTGCCGTAGGTTGTGGAAGAGAAAGTTTAAAACTTTAAAAGATGTCTTTTTTTTTTTCATACTCACTGCTTGGTGGTCCGGCCCTCTTATTTAGAGGAGCAACGGGCTGATGGTTTAATTGAAGTGTGTTATGCCATAAAGATTGGTACTTACCATTCGCAGATACCACCCAACTATTTTGTACAGCTCACTTTGTTGGCCTTTTTATGTATAAAAAATGTGTGTCTGTGATTGTCTTATGCATGTTAAATGGTTTAGCTTTTTGTTATATGTTAGTCATTCTAACCATATCGTGGTCCGGCGCTCCTTTTTTAGGAGTGCGACGGGCTGATAGTGTAGTTTTACTTGTTTCTTTTTAGTGTGTGATGCCATAAGGCGTTACATACAGTCGCAAGAACCATTGACTTAGGAGAGGAATGGCTATGGCTATTGGGGAGGAGGGGGCCATAGGTCAGTGATGGCTAACCTTGACACTCCAGCTGTGGTAAAACTTATTGTCCCATCAGGCATTGCAATGCTCTGACAGCTCTAAGCGTAACTCGGGGAGGCAGAGGCATGATGGGATTTGTAGTTTTTGGACAGTTGGAGTGCCAAGGTTAGCCATCACTGCCATAGGTTGTGGAGGAGAAAGTTTAAAACTTTAAAAGATGTCATTTTTTTTTCCATTCTCACTGCTTGGTGGTCCGGCCCTCTTATTTAGAGGAGCAACGGGCTGATGGTTTAATTTCAGTGTGTGATGCCATAAAGATCGATACTTTCTATTCGCAGATACCACCCAACTATTTTTTACAGCTCACTTTGTGGGCCTTTTTATGGGTAAAATATGTGTATGTCTGTGATTGGTTGTATTATGCATGTTAGATGCTTTATCTTTTTGTTATATGTTTGTCATTCTCACCATATTGTGGTCCGGCGCTCCTTTTTTAGGAGTGCGACGGGCTGATAGTGTAGTTTTACTTGTTTCTTTTTAGTGTGTGATGCCATAAGGCGTTACATACAGTCGCAAGAACCATTGAGGAGAGGAATGGCTATGGCTATTGGGGAGGAGAAGGCCATAGGTCAGTGATGGCTAACCTTGGCACTCCAGCTGTGGTAAAACTAAAACTCCCATCAGGCATTGCAATACTCTGACAGCTCTAAGCATAACTCGGGGAGGCAGAGGCATGATGGGATTTGTAGTTTTTGGACAGTTGGAGTCCCAAGGTCAGCCATCACTGCCGTAGGTTGTGGAAGAGAAAGTTTAAAACTTTTAAAGATGTCTTTTTTTTTGTTTTATGTTTGTCATACTCACTGCTTGGTGGTCCGGCCCTCTTATTTAGAGGAGTGACGGGCTGATGGTTTAATTTCAGTGTGTGATGCCATAAAGATCGGTACTTTCTATTCGCAGATACCACCCAACTATTTTTTACAGCTCACTTTGTGGGCCTTTTTATGTGTAAAATATGTGGATGTCTGTGATTGTTTGTATTATGCATGTTAGATGGTTTATCTTTTTGTTATATGTTTGTCATTCTCACCATATTGTGGTCCGGCGCTCCTTTTTTTAGGAGTGCGACGGGCTGATAGTGTAGTTTTACTTCTTTCTATTTAGTGTGTGATGCCATAAGGCGTTACATACAGTCGCAAGAACCATTTACTTAGGAGAGAAATGGCTATGGCTATTGGGAAGGAGGAGGCCATGGGTCAGTGATGGCTAATCTGGCACTCCAGCTGTGGTAAAACTAAAAGTCCCGTCAGGCATTGCAATGCTCTGACAGCTCTAAGCATAACTCGGGGAGACAGAGGCATGATGGGATTTGTAGTTTTTGGACAGTTGGCCAAGTTTTTGGACAAGTGCCAAGGTTAGCCATCACTGCCGTAGGTTGTGGAAGAGAAAGTTTAAAACTTTAAAAGATGTCTTTTTTTGTTTTATGTTTGTCATACTCACTGCTTGGTGGTCCGGCCCTCTTATTTAGAGGAGCGACGGGCTGATGGTTTAATTTCAGTGTGTGATGCCATAAAGATCAGTACTTTCTATTCACAGATACCACCCAACTATTTTTTACAGCTCACTTTGTGGGCCTTTTTATGTGTAAAATATGTGTATGTCTGTGATTGTTTGTATTATGCATGTTAGATGGTTTATCTTTTTGTTATGTTTGTCATTCTCACCATATTGTGGTCCGGCGCTCCTTTTTTAGGAGTGCGACGGGCTGATAGTGTAGTTTTACTTGTTTCTTTTTAGTGTGTGATGCCATAAGGCGTTACATACAGTCGCAAGAACCATTGACTTTGGAGAGGAATGGCTATGGCTATTGGGGAGGAGGAGACCATTGGTCAGTGATGGCTAACCTTGGCATTCCAGCTGTGGTAAAACTAAAAGTCCCGTCAGGCATTGCAATGCTCTGACAGCTCTAAGCATAACTCGGGGAGGCAGAGGCATGATGGGATTTGTAGTTTTTGGACAGTTGGAGTGCCAAGGTTAGCCATCACTGCCGTAGGTTGTGGAAGAGAAAGTTTAAAACTTTAAAAGATGTCTTTTTTTTTTTCATACTCACTGCTTGGTGGTCCGGCCCTCTTATTTAGAGGAGCAACGGGCTGATGGTTTAATTGAAGTGTGTTATGCCATAAAGATTGGTACTTACCATTCGCAGATACCACCCAACTATTTTGTACAGCTCACTTTGTTGGCCTTTTTATGTATAAAAAATGTGTGTCTGTGATTGTCTTATGCATGTTAAATGGTTTAGCTTTTTGTTATATGTTAGTCATTCTAACCATATCGTGGTCCGGCGCTCCTTTTTTAGGAGTGCGACGGGCTGATAGTGTAGTTTTACTTGTTTCTTTTTAGTGTGTGATGCCATAAGGCGTTACATACAGTCGCAAGAACCATTGACTTAGGAGAGGAATGGCTATGGCTATTGGGGAGGAGGGGGCCATAGGTCAGTGATGGCTAACCTTGACACTCCAGCTGTGGTAAAACTTATTGTCCCATCAGGCATTGCAATGCTCTGACAGCTCTAAGCGTAACTCGGGGAGGCAGAGGCATGATGGGATTTGTAGTTTTTGGACAGTTGGAGTGCCAAGGTTAGCCATCACTGCCATAGGTTGTGGAGGAGAAAGTTTAAAACTTTAAAAGATGTCATTTTTTTTTCCATTCTCACTGCTTGGTGGTCCGGCCCTCTTATTTAGAGGAGCAACGGGCTGATGGTTTAATTTCAGTGTGTGATGCCATAAAGATCGATACTTTCTATTCGCAGATACCACCCAACTATTTTTTACAGCTCACTTTGTGGGCCTTTTTATGGGTAAAATATGTGTATGTCTGTGATTGGTTGTATTATGCATGTTAGATGCTTTATCTTTTTGTTATATGTTTGTCATTCTCACCATATTGTGGTCCGGCGCTCCTTTTTTAGGAGTGCGACGGGCTGATAGTGTAGTTTTACTTGTTTCTTTTTAGTGTGTGATGCCATAAGGCGTTACATACAGTCGCAAGAACCATTGACTTAGGAGAGGAATGGCTATGGCTATTGGGGAGGAGGAGACCATTGGTCAGTGATGGCTAACCTTGGCATTCCAGCTGTGGTAAAACTAAAAGTCCCGTCAGGCATTGCAATGCTCTGACAGCTCTAAGCATAACTCGGGGAGGCAGAGGCATGATGGGATTTGTAGTTTTTGGACAGTTGGCCAAGTTTTTGGACAAGTGCCAAGGTTAGCCATCACTGCCGTAGGTTGTGGAAGAGAAAGTTTAAAACTTTAAAAGATGTCTTTTTTTGTTTTATGTTTGTCATACTCACTGCTTGGTGGTCCGGCCCTCTTATTTAGAGGAGCGACGGGCTGATGGTTTAATTTCAGTGTGTGATGCCATAAAGATCGGTACTTTCTATTCACAGATACCACCCAACTATTTTTTACAGCTCACTTTGTGGGCCTTTTTATGTGTAAAATATGTGTATGTCTGTGATTGTTTGTATTATGCATGTTAGATGGTTTATCTTTTTGTTATGTTTGTCATTCTCACCATATTGTGGTCCGGCGCTCCTTTTTTAGGAGTGCGACGGGCTGATAGTGTAGTTTTACTTGTTTCTTTTTAGTGTGTGATGCCATAAGGCGTTACATACAGTCGCAAGAACCATTGAGGAGAGGAATGGCTATGGCTATTGGGGAGGAGAAGGCCATAGGTCAGTGATGGCTAACCTTGGCACTCCAGCTGTGGTAAAACTAAAACTCCCATCAGGCATTGCAATACTCTGACAGCTCTAAGCATAACTCGGGGAGGCAGAGGCATGATGGGATTTGTAGTTTTTGGACAGTTGGAGTCCCAAGGTCAGCCATCACTGCCGTAGGTTGTGGAAGAGAAAGTTTAAAACTTTTAAAGATGTCTTTTTTTTTGTTTTATGTTTGTCATACTCACTGCTTGGTGGTCCGGCCCTCTTATTTAGAGGAGTGACGGGCTGATGGTTTAATTTCAGTGTGTGATGCCATAAAGATCGGTACTTTCTATTCGCAGATACCACCCAACTATTTTTTACAGCTCACTTTGTGGGCCTTTTTATGTGTAAAATATGTGGATGTCTGTGATTGTTTGTATTATGCATGTTAGATGGTTTATCTTTTTGTTATATGTTTGTCATTCTCACCATATTGTGGTCCGGCGCTCCTTTTTTTAGGAGTGCGACGGGCTGATAGTGTAGTTTTACTTCTTTCTATTTAGTGTGTGATGCCATAAGGCGTTACATACAGTCGCAAGAACCATTTACTTAGGAGAGAAATGGCTATGGCTATTGGGAAGGAGGAGGCCATGGGTCAGTGATGGCTAATCTGGCACTCCAGCTGTGGTAAAACTAAAAGTCCCGTCAGGCATTGCAATGCTCTGACAGCTCTAAGCATAACTCGGGGAGACAGAGGCATGATGGGATTTGTAGTTTTTGGACAGTTGGCCAAGTTTTTGGACAAGTGCCAAGGTTAGCCATCACTGCCGTAGGTTGTGGAAGAGAAAGTTTAAAACTTTAAAAGATGTCTTTTTTTGTTTTATGTTTGTCATACTCACTGCTTGGTGGTCCGGCCCTCTTATTTAGAGGAGCGACGGGCTGATGGTTTAATTTCAGTGTGTGATGCCATAAAGATCAGTACTTTCTATTCACAGATACCACCCAACTATTTTTTACAGCTCACTTTGTGGGCCTTTTTATGTGTAAAATATGTGTATGTCTGTGATTGTTTGTATTATGCATGTTAGATGGTTTATCTTTTTGTTATGTTTGTCATTCTCACCATATTGTGGTCCGGCGCTCCTTTTTTAGGAGTGCGACGGGCTGATAGTGTAGTTTTACTTGTTTCTTTTTAGTGTGTGATGCCATAAGGCGTTACATACAGTCGCAAGAACCATTGACTTTGGAGAGGAATGGCTATGGCTATTGGGGAGGAGAAGGCCATAGGTCAGTGATGGCTAACCTTGGCACTCCAGCTGTGGTAAAATTAAAACTCCCATCAGGCATTGCAATGCTCTGACAGCTCTAAGCATATCTCGGGGAGGCAGAGGCATGATGGGATTTGTAGTTTTTGGACAGTTGGAGTGCCAAGGTTAGCCATCACTGCCGTAGGTTGTGGAAGAGAAAGTTTAAAACTTTAAAAGATGTCTTTTTTTTTTTTTCATACTCACTGCTTGGTGGTCCGGCCCTCTTATTTAGAGGAGCAACGGGCTGATGGTTTAATTTAAGTGTGTTATGCCATAAAGATTGGTACTTACCATTCGCAGATACCACCCAACTATTTTGTACAGCTCACTTTGTTGGCCTTTTTATGTATAAAAAATGTGTGTCTGTGATTGTCTTATGCATGTTAAATGGTTTAGCTTTTTGTTATATGTTAGTCATTCTAACCATATCGTGGTCCGGCGCTCCTTTTTTAGGAGTGCGACGGGCTGATAGTGTAGTTTTACTTGTTTCTTTTTAGTGTGTGATGCCATAAGGCGTTACATACAGTCGCAAGAACCATTGAGGAGAAAAATGGCTATGGCTATTGGGGAGGAGAAGGCCATAGGTCAGTGATGGCTAACCTTGGCACTCCAGCTGTGGTAAAATTAAAACTCCCATCAGGCATTGCAATGCTCTGACAGCTCTAAGCATAACTCGGGGAGGCAGAGGCATGATGGGATTTGTAGTTTTTGGACAGTTGGAGTCCCAAGGTCAGCCATCACTGCCGTAGGTTGTGGAAGAGAAAGTTTAAAACTTTTAAAGATGTCTTTTTTTTGTTTTATGTTTGTCATACTCACTGCTTGGTGGTCCGGCCCTCTTATTTAGAGGAGTGACGGGCTGATGGTTTAATTTCAGTGTGTGATGCCGTAAAGATCGGTACGTTCTATTCACAGATACCACCCAACTATTTTTTACAGCTCACTTTGTGGGCCTTTTTATGTGTAAAATATGTGTATGTCTGTGATTGTTTGTATTATGCATGTTGGATGCTTTATCTTTTTGTTATATGTTTGTCATTCTTACCATATTGTGGTCCGGCGCTCCTTTTTTAGGAGTGCGACGGGCTGATAGTGTAGTTTTACTTTTTTCTTTTTAGTGTGTGATGCCATAAGGCGTTACGTACAGTCGCAAGAACCATTGACTAAGGAGAGGAATGGCTATGGCTATTGGGGAGGTGGAGGCCATAGGTCAGTGATGGCTAACCTTGGCACTCCAGCTGTGGTAAAACTAAAAGTCCCGTCAGGCATTGCAATGCTCTGACAGCTCTAAGCATAACTCGGGGAGGCAGAGGCATGATGGGATTTGTAGTTTTTGGACAGTTGGAGTGCCAAGGTTAGCCATCACTGCCATAGGTTGTGGAGGAGAAAGTTTAAAACTTTAAAAGATGTCATTTTTTTTTCCATTCTCACTGCTTGGTGGTCCGGCCCTCTTATTTAGAGGAGCAACGGGCTGATGGTTTAATTTCAGTGTGTGATGCCATAAAGATCGATACTTTCTATTCGCAGATACCACCCAACTATTTTTTACAGCTCACTTTGTGGGCCTTTTTATGGGTAAAATATGTGTATGTCTGTGATTGGTTGTATTATGCATGTTAGATGCTTTATCTTTTTGTTATATGTTTGTCATTCTCACCATATTGTGGCCCGGCGCTCCTTTTTTAGGAGTGCGACGGGCTGATAGTGTAGTTTTACTTCTTTCTTTTTAGTGTGTGATGCCATAAGGCGTTACATACAGTCGCAAGAACCATTGACTTAGGAGAGGAATGGCTATGGCTATTGGGGAGGAGGAAACCATTGGTCAGTGATGGCTAACCTTGGCATTCCAGCTGTGGTAAAACTAAAAGTCCCGTCAGGCATTGCAATGCTCTGACAGCTCTAAGCATAACTCGGGGAGGCAGAGGCATGATGGGATTTGTAGTTTTTGGACAGTTGGCCAAGTTTTTGGACAAGTGCCAAGGTTAGCCATCACTGCCGTAGGTTGTGGAAGAGAAAGTTTAAAACTTTAAAAGATGTCTTTTTTTGTTTTATGTTTGTCATACTCACTGCTTGGTGATCCGGCCCTCTTATTTAGAGGAGCGACGGGCTGATGGTTTAATTTCAGTGTGTGATGCCATAAAGATCGGTACTTTCTATTCACAGATACCACCCAACTATTTTTTAAAGCTCACTTTGTGGGCCTTTTTATGTGTAAAATATGTGTATGTCTGTGATTGTTTGTATTATGCATGTTAGATGGTTTATCTTTTTGTTATATTTGTCATTCTCACCATATTGTGGTCCGGCGCTCCTTTTTTAGGAGTGCGACGGGCTGATAGTGTAGTTTTACTTGTTTCTTTTTAGTGTGTGATGCCATAAGGCGTTACATACAGTCGCAAGAACCATTGACTAAGGAGAGGAATGGCTATGGCTATTGGGGAGGAGGAGGCCATAGGTCAGTGATGGCTAACCTTGGCATTCCAGCTGTGGTAAAACTAAAAGTCCCGTCAGGCATTGCAATGCTCTGACAGCTCTAAGCATAACTCGGGGAGGCAGAGGCATGATGGGATTTGTAGTTTTTGGACAGTTGGAGTGACAAGGTGATCCATCACTGCCATAGGTTGTGGAAGAGAAAGTTTAAAACTTTAAAAGATGTCTTTTTTTGTTTTATGTTTGTCATACTCACTGCTTGGTGGCCCGGCCCTCTTATTTAGAGGAGCAATGGGCTGATGGTTTAATTTCAGTGTGTGATGCCATAAAGATCGGTACTTTCTATTCGCAGATACCACCCAACTATTTTTTACAGCTCACTTTGTGGGCCTTTTTATGCGTAAAATATGTGTATGTCTGTGATTGTCTTATGCATGTTAAATGGTTTATCTTTTTGTTATATGTTTGTCATTCTCACCATATTGTGGTCCGGCGCTCCTTTTTTAGGAGTGCGACGGGCTGATAGTGTAGTTTTACTTCTTTCTTTTTAGTGTGTGATGCCATAAGGCGTTACATAGAGTCGCAAGAACCATTGACTACGGAGAGGAATGGCTATGGCTATTGGGGAGGAGGAGGCCATAGGTCAGTGATGGCTAACCTTGGCACTCAAGCTGTGGTATAACTTATTGTCCTATCAGGCATTGCAATGCTCTGACAGCTCTAAGCATAACTCGGGGAGGCAGAGGCATGATGGGATTTGTAGTTTTTGGACAGTTGGAGTGCCAAGGTTAGCCATCACTGTCGTAGGTTGTGGAAGAGAAAGTTTAAAACTTTAAAAGATGTCTTTTTTTTTTCATACTCACTGCTTGGTGGTCCGGCCCTCTTATTTAGAGGAGCGACGGGCTGATGGTTTAATTTAAGTGTGTTATGCCATAAAGATCGGTACTTACTATTCGCAGATACCACCCAACTATTTTGTACAGCTCACTTTGTTGGCCTTTTTATGTATAAAAAATGTGTATGTCTGTGATTGTCTTATGCATGTTAAATGGTTTATCTTTTTGTTATATGTTTGTCATTCTCACCATATTGTGGTCTGGCGCTCCTTTTTTTTAGGAGTGCGATGGGCTGATAGTGTAGTTTTACTTCTTTCTTTTTAGTGTGTGATGCCATAAGGCGTTACATACAGTCGCAAGAACCATTGACTTAGGAGAGGAATGGCTATGGCTATTGGGGAGGAGGAGGCCATAGGTCAGTGATGGCTAACCTTGGCACTCCAGCTGTGGTAAAACTAAAACTCCCATCAGGCATTGCAATGCTCTGACAGCTCTAAGCATAACTCGGGGAGGCAGAGGCATGATGGGATTTGTAGTTTTTGGACAGTTGGAGTGCCAAGGTTAGCCATCACTGCTATAGGTTGTGGAGGAGAAAGTTTAAAACCTTAAAAGATGTCTTTTTTTGTTTTATGTTTGTCTTACTCACTGCTTGGTGGTCCGGCCCTCTTATTTAGAGGAGCGACGGGCTGATGGTTTAATTTCAGTGTGTGATGCCATAAGGATCGGTACTTTCTATTCACAGATACCACCCAACTATTTTTTACAGCTCACTTTGTGGGCCTTTTTATGTGTAAAATATGTGTATGTCTGTGATTGTTTGTATTATGCATGTTAGATGGTTTATCTTTTTGTTATGTTTGTCATTCTCACCATATTGTGGTCCGGCGCTCCTTTTTTAGGAGTGCGACGGGCTGATAGTGTAGTTTTACTTGTTTCTTTTTAGTGTGTGATGCCATAAGGCGTTACATACAGTCGCAAGAACCATTGACTTAGGAGAGGAATGGCTATGGCTATTGGGGAGGAGGGGGCCATAGGTCAGTGATGGCTAACCTTGACACTCCAGCTGTGGTAAAACGTATTGTCCCGTCAGGCATTGCAATGCTCTGACAGCTCTAAGCGTAACTCGGGGAGGCAGAGGCATGATGGGATTTGTAGTTTTTGGACAGTTGGAGTTCCAAGGTTAGCCATCACTGCCATAGGTTGTGGAGGAGAAAGTTTAAAACTTTAAAAGATGTCTTTTTTTTTTCCATTCTCACTGCTTGGTGGTCCGGCCCTCTTATTTAGAGGAGCAACGGGCTGATGGTTTAATTTCAGTGTGTGATGCCATAAAGATCGATACTTTCTATTCGCAGATACCACCCAACTATTTTTTACAGCTCACTTTGTGGGCCTTTTTATGGGTAAAATATGTGTATGTCTGTGATTGGTTGTATTATGCATGTTAGATGCTTTATCTTTTTGTTATATGTTTGTCATTCTTACCATATTGTGGTCCAGCGCTCCTTTTTTAGGAGTGCGACGGGCTGATAGTGTAGTTTTACTTGTTTCTTTTTAGTGTGTGATGCCATAAGGCGTTACATACAGTCGCAAGAACCATTGACTTAGTAGAGGAATGGCTATGGCTATTGGGGAGGAGGAGACCATTGGTCAGTGATGGCTAACCTTGGCATTCCAGCTGTGGTAAAACTAAAAGTCCCGTCAGGAATTGCAATGCTCTGACAGCTCTAAGCATAACTCGGGGAGGCAGAGGCATGATGGGATTTGTAGTTTTTGGACAGTTGGCCAAGTTTTTGGACAAGTGCCAAGGTTAGCCATCACTGCCGTAGGTTGTGGAAGAGAAAGTTTAAAACTTTAAAAGATGTCTTTTTTTGTTTTATGTTTGTCATACTCACTGCTTGGTGGTCCGGCCCTCTTATTTAGAGGAGCGACGGGCTGATGGTTTAATTTCAGTGTGTGATGCCATAAAGATCGGTACTTTCTATTCACAGATACCACCCAACTATTTTTTACAGCTCACTTTGTGGGCCTTTTTATGTGTAAAATATGTGTATGTCTGTGATTGTTTGTATTATGCATGTTAGATGGTTTATCTTTTTGTTATGTTTGTCATTCTCACCATATTGTGGTCCGGCGCTCCTTTTTTAGGAGTGCGACGGGCTGATAGTGTAGTTTTACTTGTTTCTTTTTAGTGTGTGATGCCATAAGGCGTTACATACAGTCGCAAGAACCATTGACTTAGGAGAGGAATGGCTATGGCTATTGGGGAGGAGAAGGCCATAGGTCAGTGATGGCTAACCTTGGCACTCCAGCTGTGGTAAAATTAAAACTCCCATCAGGCATTGCAATGCTCTGACAGCTCTAAGCATATATTGGGGAGGCAGAGGCATGATGGGATTTGTAGTTTTTGGACAGTTGGAGTGCCAAGGTTAGCCATCACTGCCGTAGGTTGTGGAAGAGAAAGTTTAAAACTTTAAAAGATGTCTTTTTTTTTTTCATACTCACTGCTTGGTGGTCCGGCCCTCTTATTTAGAGGAGCAACGGGCTGATGGTTTAATTTAAGTGTGTTATGCCATAAAGATTGGTACTTACCATTCGCAGATACCACCCAACTATTTTGTACAGCTCACTTTGTTGGCCTTTTTATGTATAAAAAATGTGTGTCTGTGATTGTCTTATGCTTGTTAAATGGTTTATCTTTTTGTTATATGTTAGTCATTCTAACCATATCGTGGTCCGGCGCTCCTTTTTTAGGAGTGCGACGGGCTGATAGTGTAGTTTTACTTGTTTCTTTTTAGTGTGTGATGCCATAAGGCGTTACATACAGTCGCAAGAACCATTGACTTAGGAGAGGAATGGCTATGGCTATTGGGGAGGAGGGGGCCATAGGTCAGTGATGGCTAACCTTGACACTCCAGCTGTGGTAAAACTTATTGTCCCATCAGGCATTGCAATGCTCTGACAGCTCTAAGCGTAACTCGGGGAGGCAGAGGCATGATGGGATTTGTAGTTTTTGGACAGTTGGAGTGCCAAGGTTAGCCATCACTGCCATAGGTTGTGGAGGAGAAAGTTTAAAACTTTAAAAGATGTCATTTTTTTTTCCATTCTCACTGCTTGGTGGTCCGGCCCTCTTATTTAGAGGAGCAACGGGCTGATGGTTTAATTTCAGTGTGTGATGCCATAAAGATCGATACTTTCTATTCGCAGATACCACCCAACTATTTTTTACAGCTCACTTTGTGGGCCTTTTTATGGGTAAAATATGTGTATGTCTGTGATTGGTTGTATTATGCATGTTAGATGCTTTATCTTTTTGTTATATGTTTGTCATTCTCACCATATTGTGGTCCGGCGCTCCTTTTTTAGGAGTGCGACGGGCTGATAGTGTAGTTTTACTTGTTTCTTTTTAGTGTGTGATGCCATAAGGCGTTACATACAGTCGCAAGAACCATTGACTTAGGAGAGGAATGGCTATGGCTATTGGGGAGGAGGAGACCATTGGTCAGTGATGGCTAACCTTGGCATTCCAGCTGTGGTAAAACTAAAAGTCCCGTCAGGCATTGCAATGCTCTGACAGCTCTAAGCATAACTCGGGGAGGCAGAGGCATGATGGGATTTGTAGTTTTTGGACAGTTGGCCAAGTTTTTGGACAAGTGCCAAGGTTAGCCATCACTGCCGTAGGTTGTGGAAGAGAAAGTTTAAAACTTTAAAAGATGTCTTTTTTTGTTTTATGTTTGTCATACTCACTGCTTGGTGGTCCGGCCCTCTTATTTAGAGGAGCGACGGGCTGATGGTTTAATTTCAGTGTGTGATGCCATAAAGATCGGTACTTTCTATTCACAGATACCACCCAACTATTTTTTACAGCTCACTTTGTGGGCCTTTTTATGTGTAAAATATGTGTATGTCTGTGATTGTTTGTATTATGCATGTTAGATGGTTTATCTTTTTGTTATGTTTGTCATTCTCACCATATTGTGGTCCGGCGCTCCTTTTTTAGGAGTGCGACGGGCTGATAGTGTAGTTTTACTTGTTTCTTTTTAGTGTGTGATGCCATAAGGCGTTACATACAGTCGCAAGAACCATTGAGGAGAGGAATGGCTATGGCTATTGGGGAGGAGAAGGCCATAGGTCAGTGATGGCTAACCTTGGCACTCCAGCTGTGGTA